>NC_091755.1:32702704-32970204 GCF_043380555.1 Nothobranchius furzeri
TATATACAGATGTGAGTCTCTGAGTGGTGCCTAAACTGATGCAGAGTTGTCGACATTTCTTATGAACAAGAAAGTATTTAATGTGTACATACGAATAAACAGCACAACGTGAGAATAACAACTGTAAAACAAAGTTTTTTAGCTTTGATGGCTGGCTAGAGTTCACAAACGAGAGGGAGGGGCTTAGAGTGTAAGACTTTTTATCTGCCTCTAGATGGTGGCGTCTGAGAATTAATCTCCATATTACTGCTATAAGGAAGGTCGTCGTCGTCGTCGTCGTCTTCCTCCGCTTATCCGGGTCCGGGTCGCGGGGGCAGCATCCCAACTAGGGAGCTCCAGGCCGTCCTCTCCCCGGCCTTGTCCACCAGCTCCTCCGGCAGGACCCCAAGGCGTTCCCGGACCAGATTGGAGATGTAACCTCTCCAACGTGTCCTGGGTCGACCCGGGGGCCTTCTGCCGGCAGGACATGCCCGAAACACCTCCCCGGGGAGGCGTCCAGGAGGCATCCTGACCAGATGCCCAAACCACCTCAACTGGCTCCTTTCGATCCGGAGGAGCAGCGGTTCTACTCCGAGTCCCTCCCGAATGTCCGAGCTCCTCACCCTATCTCTAAGGCTGAGCCCGGCCACCCTACGGAGGAAACTCATTTCGGCCGCTTGTATCCGCGATCTCGTTCTTTCGGTCATTACCCAAAGCTCATGACCATAGGTGAGGATTGGGACGTAGATCGACCGGTAAATCGAGAGCCTGGCTTTCTGGCTCAGCTCCCTCTTCCTCACGACAGATCGGCTCAGCGTCCGCATCGCTGCAGACGCCGAACCAATCCGCCTGTCGATCTCCCGATCCCTCCTACCCTCACTCGTGAACAAGACCCCGAGATACTTAAACTCCTCCACTTGAGGTAGGACCACTCCCCCGACCCGGAGGTGGCAAGCCACCCTTTTCCGGTCGAGAACCATGGTCTCAGATTTGGAGGTGCTGATCCTCATCCCAGCCGCTTCACATTCGGCCACGAACCTACCCAGCAAGAGCTGAAGGTCAGAGCTGGATGAAGCTAGGAGGACCACATCATCCGCAAAAAGCAGAGACGAGATTCTCCTGCCACCAAACTCGACACACTCCACACCACGGCTGCGTCTAGAAATTCTGTCCATAAAAGTGATGAACAGAACCGGTGACAAAGGGCAGCCCTGGCGGAGTCCAACCCTCACTGGGAACAGGTCCGACTTACTACCGGCTATGCGGACCAAACTCACGCTCCTCTGGTAAAGGGACTGAATGGCCCTTAACAGAAAGCCACCCACCCCATACTCCTGGAGCGTCCCCCACAGGGTGCCCCTGGGGACACGGTCATAAGCCTTCTCCAAATCCACAAAGCACATGTGGATTGGTTGGGCAAACTCCCATGCCCCCTCCATCACCCTTGCAAGGGTATAGAGCTGGTCCACAGTTCCACGGCCAGGACGAAAACCACATTGCTCCTCCTCTATCTGAGATTCAACTATCGATCGGACCCTCCTCTCCAGTACCTTGGAGTAGACCTTTCCAGGGAGGCTGAGGAGTGTGATCCCCCTATAGTTGGAACACACCCTCAGGTCACCCTTCTTAAAGATGGGGACCACCACCCCGGTCTGCCACTCCCTAGGAACTGCCCCCGATGACCACGCAATGTTGTAGAGACGTGTCAACCATGACAGCCCTACAACATCCATAGCCTTGAGATACCCAGGACGAACCTCATCCGCCCCCGGGGCTCCGCCGCTGTGTAGTTGTTTGACTACCTCAGCAACTTCTGCCCCCGAGATCGGACAGTCCATCCCCAGGCCTCCCAGCTCTGGTTCCTCCTCGGAATGCGCATTGGTGGGATTGAGGAGCTCCTCAAAGTATTCCTTCCACCGTCCGACTATAGCCTCAGTTGACGTCAGCAGCTCCCCATCCCCACTGTAAACAGTGTGAGCGAGTTGCTGCCTTCCTCTCCTGAGGCGCCGGACAGTTTGCCAGAACCTCTTTGGAGCCGATCGATAGTCTTTCTCCATGGCCTCACCAAACTCCTCCCACGCCCAAGATTTTGCCTCGGCAACTGCCACTGCTGCACCCCGCTTGGCTATCCGGTACCTGTCTGCTGCCTCCGGAGACCCACAGACCAGCCACGCCCTGTAGGCCTCCTTCTTCAGCCTGACGGCTCCCCGAACCTCTGGTGTCCACCAGCGGGTACGGGGGTTGCCGCCACGACCGGCACCGGCCACCTTACGACCACAGCTAGCAACAGCCGCCTCGACAATCGCAGAGTGGAACAAGGCCCACTCGGACTCAATGTCACCCACTGCCCTCGGGACGTGGTCAAAGCTCTGCCGGAGGTGGGAGTTGAAGACCGTCTTGACAGGTTCTTCTGCCAGGCGTTCCCAGCAGACCCTCACTATGCGTTTGGGTCTGCCAGGTCTACGCGGCATGTTCCCTTGCCATCTGATCCAACTCACCACCAGGTGGTGATCAGTTGACAGCTCCGCCCCTCTCTTCACTCGGGTGTCCAAAACATACGGCCGCAGGTCAGATGATACGACTACAAAATCTATCATCGACCTGTGACCTAGGCTGCCCTGGTACCAAGTGTACCGGTGGGCATCCTTATGTTCGAACATGGTGTTCGTTATGGCCAAACTGCGGCTTGCACAGAAGTCCAATAACAAAACACCGCTCGAGTTCAGATTAGGTGGGCCGTTCCTCCCAATCACACCCCTCCAGGTCAAGCTGTCATTGCCCACGTGAGCATTGAAGTCCCCCAGCAGGACAATGGAGTCCCCTGATGGAGCACTATCTAGCACTCGTCCCAGGGACTCCAAAAAGGGTGGGTACTCTGAACTGATATTTGGCCCATAAGCACAAACAACAGTCAGGACCCGTTCCCCGACCCGAAGGCGCAAGGAAGCTACCCTCTTGTCCCCCGGGGTAAACCCCAACACACAGGCAGAGAGTCTCGGGGCTAACAAAAAGCCAACCCCAGCCCTCCGCCTCTCACCCGGAGCAACTCCAGCAAAGTAGAGTGTCCAACCCCTCTCCAGGTCTCGGGTTCCAGAGCCAATGCAATGTGTCGAGGTGAGTCCGACTATAACTAGCCGGTACCGCTCAACCTCTGCCACAAGCTCCGTCTCCTTCCCCGCCAGCGAGGTGACGTTCCATGTCCCAAAAACTAGTTTTCTTGTCCGGGGATTGGACCGCCAAGGCTCCCGCCTTGGTCTGCCACCCGATTCGCATTGCACCGGACCCTTCATGTTCCTCCTGCGGGTGGTGGGTCCACAGTTGGACGAGCCCATGTATCCGGTTCGGGCTGGGCCCGGCCGGGCCCCATGGGCGAAAGCCCGGCCACCAGGCGCTCGCTCACGGGCCCCAACCCCAGGCCTGGCTCCAGGGTGGGACCCCGGTAACCCTCCGGGCCGGGTACTCCGACTCTTCGTTTTAACCGCCATGAAAGATCCTTCGAACCGTTCTTTGTCTCACCCTTCACCTAAGACCAATTTGTCATGGGAGACCCTACCAGGGGCACTAAGTGCCCCAGACAACATAGCTCCTAGGATCATTAGGGCACTCAAACTCCTCCACCACGATAAGGTGACGGTTCAAGGAGGAGTATATAAGGAAGGGATGCACAATTTATCAGTATCAATTTATCAGTATCAATATTGGTTTAGGTTAATGTTAGCCATTTTTGATGAATCACTTCGGTCCAAAAAGCAATAGTAAGGCAATAGTAAGGCAATAATCCATCATTCTTTCAACCCAGTTGCTGTTGTGGGTTGTGTAGATCTGCTTCGGGGGGCATACAGCAAATGTTTGGTCATGTGACCGTGATGGTAATCATCTCAGAAGCGTAAATGTGTGTATGAAAATATATTGTTATATTTATGCATTATTTCATTGTATTTCTGTGATATCAGGTAATATTGGTTATCGGCCATAACAGCAATTTTAAAATCAGATATCAATATCGGATCACATTTTAATAAGGGAATATTTTTGAAGATGTGTTTTTAAAATGTACAAAATCCAGAACATGAAGAGATTTTGTATTTTTATCATATTTAATCTAGAACCATATTTGAAAAGACTCACCGAAGACTCATGTAAAAAAAAAATAGATGAAGCAGATCTGTTGACAAAAGGAATTTGTTCATTTAGGCATTTTTTCAGTTTGGGACTTCCTTCTGAAGACTATTTGTGGATTAGGAAATCATCTGGAGGGAATAGGTTTTTAGTCGTGTATTTAAGGAACCTACGAAGAACTTTTTACCTTCACATTAACTTGCAGCAGTCTCCTGCTGAATGATGTAGTGCCTGTTTGAATCATCCACCTCGCTGCCACAATGCACGTCGCTCCTTAATGTGGAAACAAAAACACTAAATAATAATATCTGAACAATTTCACCATTTTCCAGCCCGAATAAACGTTTTATATCATTTCAGACTATTTTGGATCTGGTTTTAGTTCGTTAATTTTCCTAATTTAATATCCTCACCTGTTATCGTTTATGTCTCTGGTTTCACTGATACTGTTACCTGTTGGAGGAAAAACAGGAGTTTAAAAAGCCCCTATGATTTAAACAGGGATTATTCTAAAGATATGTTTAGGTGTTTGTTTGTTTACCATTGTCAATGTTGAGTGGGTACGACTCCAGAATGTCTCCGTTATACCTTCCTGCTCTGTAGCCCAGTGCTGTGGAAACTCTGGATAAAGCAAAATGACATGTAATTCAAAACTCAACACACACTATTGGTTTTCTGTTTAACGGAAGCTCCAGGAGAGGATTGTGACTCACGCGTTACTCTGGACAGAATTGGGGTTGGTGCTGATGCTGGAGGAGCTCTTCTGGAAGAGGGCGTTGCTGTAGGCGTTAGCGTATTCGGTGGCACGGATGTAGGCGTAGAAGGGATTCGTAGGTGAGCAAGCAGGAAGCTGCTTTGGTCTCACTGGTTTTGCTGACAGAATGATGACGGGATTTAATTAAAATCAATTTCTGTTTTGCTACAAATGCAAATGGTGTATTCTGGTATCAACGATGAGATTCAACATCGTACCGATCTGTGCTGCATGAGGGCGCCTCAGAGCGTTCTTGGCCCTCATGGCATCCTTGATGCGGTCCACTTCCTGCTGGTATCGGCGGCGGTCCAACATGGCACCCTCTTTGGCGTCTCTCAGTGCAGTCTCCAGGGCCTTAACTCTCTCAGCAGTAGACCGAAGACGTTTCTCCAGCTTTGGAAGCTCACAACGCAGATCTGCATTGTCACGAACCAGCTGGATGAAAGAAAGAGAGAAAAACGTGACAAAAATATGCTTCAAAATTGAATCCAGAAACATAGTCTCATGGTTTAAATTGTGCTATTCCAATTAAATATACCAGTATGACATACATAATATTGTGTCCAAGATTGAAAACTCTTAATTGAGCCACAGGGTTTAATCTCCATTCTCTGTGGGCTTTTCTCACCTGTTTGTGAACCTTTGTAAGTTGGTCCAGGTTATTCTCAAGAAAGGAAATCTTCTGCTTCTGGGTGCAAGACCCCCCGCTATCATCAGGTTCCATTTCGGAACTCTGGAGGAAGAAAATTTAACACACCATGTATAAAACATAGAGAAAATAAATCCATTAGAAAACATTTTATCTAGGGTCATGATGGGGGAGTGTTCATCCAACCTTAGATTGGGGGTACCACAGGGCTCCATCCTTGGCCCACTCAAGTTTATGGTCTACTCACCGCCATTAGGGTTGATATTTTGCTAATTTGGCATTATATTCCACCTGTATGCAGGTGACTGCCAGGTATGTTTCCAGCTGCCGATCAGAATTCTGGATTATTTGAGAGATGTTAGGTCTTGGGTGTCCTTGAATTTTCCAAACTTTGATGAAAAGAAGACTGAGTCTTTAGTCTTTACACCTAGCTATAGGGGTTTGATGAACCATTATTGTGACCTGCCTTCATTAGCCCCATATGAGGAGGTGGTTGTCACTGACTTAAGGGTCTAAATGGATTAGCATATAAACTCTGTTGTGAGATCCCACTTCTTTCAATTGTGTTGACTGTCTTGAATTAAACCACTGTTTTCCAGGGCTTACTCAACAGTTATTTATGCTTTTATTACATAACTGGATTACTGTAATTGTTTGCATGCTGGCGTAAGCCAGACCTCCATTGAGAGATTGCAGGTTTGTCCAAAACTCTGCAGCAAGGTTTTTAACAGGGCCAAAGAATTGGGTGGGTGCGCATCATGCCGGTCCAAGCAACTTTGCACTGACTTATATGTGTGTGTGTGTGTGTGTGTGTGTGTGTGTGTGTGTGTGTGTGTGTGTGTATAAAGATGATTGACTGATTGAAAATAAGTGGTGTTTTTGTTTCTTTACACTTTTTATTGGATGTTTATGAGGAGCAAACACAAAGAGGATCAGCAAACACAAAGAGGATCAGTTCTCATTGGCAGGATAATTCAGGTCATGGACCATCTTACTTTTTTAACCCGCGACGTGAGGTCTTGAACGAACAGCTTGCGCAGGTTGTGGAGGGTCTGGAGTTCGCGGGCCTGGAATACGAGAAGATGGAAAAGAGCATCAAATCTGGATGGAAGCAGTGGACACACATTTGCGCCCACTTTACTCACAACAGTCTCCTCCAGACCCTTCAAGTCCTGTTTGGTTTGCTCATGGCGCTCATGCAGGAATCTAACAAGCAAAAGGCATCATTATATGATGTATAAAACAAATTCATGCATGTACACCAACTAATTATCATCTATAAGGTTTACTTCATGTTTTATGCTCAGAAATGGATTTCAGGAGTCTAATGTGGACTCACGAAAGCTCCTCCAGCCGCTCGCTCTTGGTGCTGTCCTGACTCTTCAGGCGTTCAAAGTCAGAACGCACCTGAGCCAGCTCCAGCTCCAGTTTGGAGTTGCGACTGCAGGTGTGAAGCAACGACAGATGTTAGGCACACAGTGAAAGGGAGGCTGTAATGTTTATATGTAAAAGTATAAAATTTACAGAAAACTGAGACGTGAGAAAAAAATCAAAACAAAGGCGGGATGACTGACTCAGTGAGCTCATCTATGGTCCTCTGCTTCTCGTTGATCTCATCCCGCAGGCGGGAGAGCTGCTTGTGATGGAGACCGTGGTGAGACTCGCCCTGCTGACGCAGAGCTTTCTGGAAGCGGAGAGAGGGCAAATGTCTCTAAAATGTGCTGACAGAAAGAAAACCTTTAAAGGGGAAAACACACCACTATGATTTTAAAACTTAAATAATGAATGAATAGCAAGAAGAGTGTGTTTAATTTGGCAGTTATTAACAAAGACCGTGACCCAAACATGGAAGGAAAAGCATGAACGATACACCCTCCCACCTTCAGACTTCCATCATCAATATCACCCTTCTCTCCATCCTTCTCCTCCACCAGGGAGTTATCTGGAAGACAAAGAAAGACAACACTCAGCTTGAATCATTTTCTCACAGATGAATATTTTTGTTTCTTTGTGTTACCCTGGTCCTGCAGCTTGGCCAGCTCTTCGCTCAGGGAGTCGTGACTCTCCTCCAGCTGCCTCTTCTTCTGCTCTACGCTCTGCGTGTACTCTGTCAGAGAGCGAATCTTAGCCTCGTGCTACAAAAGCAATGAGACACACACGTTAAGAATCCCATGATGTCTTTACCCACCTTTACATCATCACCTACCTGAGAGATGAGGAGATGGCAGGACGACAGCTCCCTCCCCGTCTCCTCCATCTTGCGGTGGCACTCCAGCTGCATGTTCTCCAGCTGGCGGCAGCGTTTCACCATGCTCTTCACCTCCGACTTGATCTTACTGATGTAGAGGCGAGCGACGGTGAACTCCTCTTCGATCGCGCCGCTGATCTCCACCGGCTGTGGAGACACAATGGGATGAAGAACAACCAAACGCAGCAGATACTGTGATTACAGGAGGTTCTCCTGAGTCTGCTCACCAGCTTTATCTCCCCGTTCCCCACGATGGTGCTGAACTCGCTGAGGTCCCTCATGAGTCCATTCAGGACGTCAGCGATGCGTTTCCTCTGCTGACCGCTCGCTTCCTGCATACGGGACAGCTCCGCCTCCAGCTCCATCAGGCTGGCCTGTCAAATAGAGAAAAATTATCCAGATGAATCTCAGAGGTGCTCCACCTGAAATCAGGGAAACTGTGCAGCTACAACAGGGACTCGCCTCTATTAAGGCATCTCTATTTTTGGTTCCCATTTTGTCTGACTCAGTTTATCAAACAACATAAAAATGAGCAAAAGCTTAAACTGTTGAAGTTTACCATTTTCTGGGCCAGTTGGTCAGCCAGCAGCTGGTTCTGCAGACCCTTCTCCTCTACCTCCTGGCTCTTCTGGTCATAGTTAATGGCCAGTTCCTCGAGCGCTTGAAGCACCTCCTTCACCTCCGCCTTGGCACAGTCGCTCTCCACCTGGAGCCTGCCCAGTTCAGCCTGGACCTTGTCTCCGTCTCCCCTGGAGGAGGCCAGGAGCTGAAGGGGAAAAAGAAAAAGGCAAGAAAATTTAATTTTTTTTTTCCAGTTGAAACATTTAGGAGACAAACGGTTGCTGATGCTTGATTCTAATAAGTTATGTTGCGGATGAGGAAGGTGGCGTGTTTTATGTTGTCTCACCTCATCCTGGTCCAACATCTGCTGCTTCAGTTTCTCCACCAGCTGGCACTGCAGGTTTATTTCATCATCCTGCAAAAAACAATGACATGAAACCTTAACATGCACACATTATTTATTTATTTATTTGTAAACGTATTTTCATGCCCCAAACCTGGATCTAAATGTATTAAAACTATTGAGGACAAAACTAAACACTCCTAATGCCTATTTTCTTAAATTGTTTGTGTGTGTGTGTGTGTGTGTGTGTGTGTGTGTGTGTGTGTGTGTGTGTGTGTGTGTGTGTGTGTGTGTGTGTGTGTGTGTGTGTCTCCACCTTGTCATCCAGCTGCTTGTAGAGCTTGCGGATCTCCTCCTCATACTTCTGACGCTCCTCTTCTGAAATGCGGACTACAATGGAGGAGGTGTCATTGTCCAGGACGGGACGCTCCTCCACAGACTCGAAGCGAGTCACTACTTCAGCCATAGTCTGCTCAGTCTCAGGCACATCCTCTCCTGAAGGGTGGATAGTTCAGAAGGAAGCATTAAAGTATAAACACATGAGAGAATCCAGGTTTTCTCTCTGAAGTTGGAACAGGAGGACATTTTTATTATCACCGTTCCTCCAGCGGTTCAGCTCCATCTCCAGCTTCTGAATGGTTTCCTTCAGGGTTTTGTTCTTCTCCTTCTCCTTCTCGTACTTCCTCTTCCACTGCTCTGCTGTCAGCTCCAGGTTGATGGAGGCCGTGTTCCTGATCGTCTTGGCACTGCAACGCATAAAACAAAGAAACAAAAATGAAAAGAAAAATATTAACGTCTGAAAGCTAATAAGCAGGAA
Source organism: Nothobranchius furzeri (assembly GCF_043380555.1). Classification (NCBI taxonomy): domain Eukaryota; kingdom Metazoa; phylum Chordata; class Actinopteri; order Cyprinodontiformes; family Nothobranchiidae; genus Nothobranchius; species Nothobranchius furzeri. The sequence goes on from NC_091755.1 coordinate 32,712,175, forward strand.
CTAGCATCAAAGCAGGAAAAACTACAAATAATAAAGTCTGTAACACAAATTTTGTGTTTTTATTAAAAAGGACAGAAAAAACAAGTTTCTCAGAAGAGAATTAAAAAATAATTAAAGCAGCATAGAGAAACTTTTTCTCTGCATGAGCCAAAATGTGTTCATTTTCTTTGCAACAAAGCATAAATATGTGGCTGGATCGCGATGCTACTTCTGCAAAAACATTATAGCAAAGCACCAGAATAAATGCTGAGTTTATTTTGCATAATTTCAGTCCATACCGTTGCCCAAACATCAGAGTGGACTTGGTCTCTCCTTCGTTGTAGCTGGACGGGGAGCAGCAGATGAACATCGTCGTGCGGCAGTTCCCACCCAGAGAGTCCTGCAGGATGCGAGTCATTTTGCTGTCGCGGTACGGAACGTGAGTTTTCTGTTGGAGATGGAAAAACAGAGAGGGTCAGATACAAAATACATGCAAAGAAAAAAAAAGAGAAATATTCAGAATATTTGCCATTTAAAATGTTTGGATTCTAGAATTTTGCCTGTTTTGTTTCTACAAAATGCTTTAAACTCTTAACAGCATATAACAAAAGTATAATTTTATTTATGATATTAAGTAAATAAAAGGACATTTAATTGTTCAAATGAAACATTATACATGTTTATTGTCTTCAAGTAGGGATGGACAATATATCAGCATCAATGTCGATATCGGCCGATGTTAGTCATTTTTTAACATATTGGTATCGGTTCGATAAATAAAACTGGGCCGATTTTAACAACCAATATTTTTTCCATCTTGTCTCCATTTGTTTGCCTGTTTCAGAGGGTGAGGGGGGTGATGTGTAATTGTTTAGCCATGTGAACAGTGAATGAAATCATCTCAGAATGGTAAATGTGTGGTGTGTGTGCATAATAATGTTAATTCAGCTTTAATAATTTTCATTCTATACAAAATCTGCTAATTTTAGAAGCATTAATGTCAGCATATCGATATCGGCAAATATCGGTTATCGACCATAACAGTGATCTTAATATCAAATATCGGTATCGGCCTAAAATTTTCATATTGGTGCATCACTTATTTCAACAAAATGATGCACTGAAAATAAGCTTCAAATCATGTAATCTAACATTCCTGTGATGTTTAATTGTTTTTGCCAAGAACGAACTCCTTATGTTTTTTTTTTTTATTTTCATTTTTTGACAAAGCAAACAGAAATAGACATAAAAAGAGACAAACACACATACCGTTCCCTCAGCCAGGGCAGAGATGACATTCCCAAGAGCAGACAGAGACTTATTTATGTTTTTAGCCTCATCCAGAACAGAACCTGCAGCTCCGGTCTTACTAACCTGAAGCCAACACAAAATGCAAAGTAAAATGTGGACATATTTATATCTGAACTATTCGTCTTTTCTTCTCTGAGTGCCTCCTACTTTCTCACTGCCAGCCAGATCCACCAGGTAGAGTTTTCCACACAGCTTCTGCTCGGTCTCCACATGCTCCTGTTTGATGTTGATCAGGAAGATGCTGTGGCTGCGAGAGCTGTGCTCATTCATGTCTGCACAGAGATGAGTGCGACACACCTGTTAGAGTGCTCATTAAGTGGAATCATAACTGATTTCTGAAAACCATCTCATCAAGTGAAAGGTTGGTTTAGAAATAAACTTTCAAAATTCAGGTAAAGTGTAAATATTTGTGCATTTAAGCATGTTTTATTTATTTATTTATTTATTTGCAGTTTAACATGCAGATGCATGTACGCCGACTTCTTAACAACCTGTTCAGACTAAACAAAGCAAAACTGCATCGGGATGACGATGAGCAGCACTCTGCTAATTTGCTTTCTTAATAGAAAGTTCGGGTTTCTGTGCAGATGACATCAGAGGGCATCAGCTCAGCATCTGCACTCTGTGGCTCCATTAGCCCGCTATCAGCAAACCACTCTGCAGCACAGTGAGTCAGCGGGTATCGACTGGAGGTGCTTGGCGCTGTGCTGCTCAGGAATGCAGCTTTCAGCAACTCACATCCACTGCTGCCCGGACGCATGACGCATTCTGGGACACATTTATTTAGAAGATTTAGTCTTGTTTACTTTTGCCATGTCAGTCATGCCAGTCATGTGTTACTGGGCAGATTATCCTATTTTAAATCCAAGCAGAAAGTTCTATCCTCTTATACAGAAGTGCAACCTGCAGTCTAATTTGTCTGAAGGGAATAGCACCTTTGCATCAAGTTAATCTGGAAAAGATGAATATTGCTGCTCAATATTAGGTCAAAAGTTCAGAAATTATTTAACTTACATTAAATGCGCGCAGGACTTCTCCCGTGAACTAAAACTAATCATTAACAGGTGCAAAACTTCCATTTTCAGGTGCATTCATTTAGTACTAATTTGATATTTAGAAGTATTTTTGCACAATAATCTTAACTGCATGTAAAATAACAGAGGAGAACTGATAGTAGTTAATAAAATGTGTAAATAATTATTGTTTGTTTTGGACTGAGCTCCTATTTTTACTGTTTCCACAGATAATCAGTTTACTTTATAGAAGGCTTTGGACCACAATTAGTCTTTCTGGTATAAAATCTGTGTGCAGACACCAGTAAATCTTACAACGGTGATTAAAGCTGAGGACTTAGAGGAGGTATTAAAAAGTGTGAAAAATGCATAATTCTAGTTTAATACACTGAAAATATTAATTTTAAGACAAGTCGGAAGGTGAGTTGTTCTATGTTCTACTTTTCTGGCCAACTTCAGTTGATTTTGTAGAGATGTAAATGCTTGACTACAAAAAGCTTCAGTTTTTTTCTGACAGCTCACAGACAGAAAAGAAATCATTCTGCAAAACGAGGGACGCAAACCAAAAAAGAAGACCTGTAAACACAGAGCAGGGACACTCCAAAGAAGGGAAGTCCCTTTATGGTCAGTATTTATGACACAAGAGCTGTGCTGGATCCCAAAGCTCATCTGGTCCTCCTTTTCTTTAGGTTCTGTCAGACCTTATCATCGGCACAAGGCTCATAAAGAAGCCACAAAAATAAATGAATATAATTACACTTGCTGGAAATGAAACCATTCTCAGAGGAAAAATGTCTTCTGTGATATGAAATCTGTTGTTTGAAAAAGTCTGGCACAAATATTATAGAGAATCACCATGAGCATCCAGAACCCTTCTCAGTTCAGTTTTAGTGGGTCTTGAAAGTGTGAGAAATGTTTTCAGCAGGTTTGGAGACCCCATTGTGAATAATATGAGGATAAATTGGGAAATACACTTGGCGTCACGTGACCCCGACATTACACGGGACTTAGTAAGACTTTAAGATTATTTTGGACATTTTCAGTACCTTCCAGAAGGAGTTGTTTCAGGGCTCTGTCTCTTTATAAAACAAACTGGAACTAGCCACGCCACCCACTCCCAGACTGGCTGCTATGAGCTGAGGAGCTCGAATATTTGAGAGGGGCTCAGAGAACAGTCACTGCTCCTCCAGCAGCAGCTCTCTTGCATGTGAGAGGTGGGTTGATTCTAATTTTCCTATTTGTGATGTCACAAACAGGGACTTTTTGAAACGACTTGTTTTAGGCACATTCCTAAAGCCAAACACTGACAGCAAACAGATGGATCAGGTTTCTTTTTACATTCTGAATGTTTATAGAAGCAGTACAGAACCACATGTAGCACAAAAGGATACAAAAAGTGAGTTTTGCGTAATATGTCTCCTTTAAAGCCTCACAGATCGATGAGATTCTGGCTAAAATATCGCCCTCTTTGTTCATTATTAGAAGACAAAATAAAATGTTTGGGAACATAAACTCAATGAATAAGAATGGTAGCAACAGCAAAAACCCGAGTTATAACATTTAGGTCTTTTGCAGGAACTTTTCGACTCTTGAATTTCAAAACGATTTTGGCTTTAAGCTGAAATTGTTTATGCATAACATGATGTTTGTCCTGCATTTGCACAATGAAAACTCACTGGTCACAGCAACGTGTCGGTTAGATTTGCCCTCATCGATCACATCCATCACTTCATCAGGGCTGGAGACGAAGCGCTCAGTGCATCCCTGAGGAGAGAAGAGAAGGATATGAGTCATTGACATGAGGCATCCCACATTCATCCTAATGACGTAAAAACATCTGTTTTTACCAACCTTCACAAAAGGAACCCTGTTTTTATCCTCGTGCACTGACAAGTTGGTTTTCGTCACTAAAATAAAGGAAAAAAATTGTTTGTTGCACTTTTATTAATGCTTGAGACACATATGTGTGTGTGTGTTTGACACCAACCATCCAGGAGGTCGCGGATTTTGTCCATGTAGATTTCAAAATAAGAGACCTGTTGAATAAAAACGCATAGGAACAAGAGAATAAAATTAATAATGTTAATAAACAATCAAGTTTTTCCTCTTCATGCGAGTTTCTTTACTCTGAAGTCAAATTCCAAGTATGTAGATATTACAGGGAAATTTGTATTTAATGTGGAAATCAATTAAAGTCTAATTTATCAGTTAAAACATTTTTATAAAAGATTATTTCTACATTTAAATGACCAAATATGACACCTTAATGTGGAATTCCAGGTTTTCATCCATGGCAAAGATGTGGTTGAAAATATCCTCAGCAATCCGGGGGATGATGCCCATCTGGTGAGGGTCGTGCAGCTTGCCCTGTAACACAAATAACCCAGATTAACACATGTATCCACTTTCCAACACATTTTAAATTTACTTTTAAATGTAAAATCAAGAGCACTGAGCGTTTACCTCCATGGTGTGGGTCTTTCCAGAGGAGGTTTGTCCGTATGCAAAGATGGTGCCATTGTATCCACTGAGCACATCTGTCAGAAATAACATTTAAATGAAAAGGGAAATGCATAAACACTTTTTAATTAGGATCGAAATATAAAACTTGTTGGGTTGGAACAGACCCTTCACAATCTGCTTGGCACAGGTGTTGTACACCTGCTCCTGAGTGGTGTTGGTTGGAAACACTCGATCAAACGCATACGGCTTCCCCTGGACCGACCAGAAACAACAAGAAACAATCAGAAAGAAAAATTCAAGTTTCCTTCATGAGATTCATCATTTATCTGTTTAAATGTTACATCTACAATGTTTAAAACTAATGAATTATGTGTAATGTGTCTGCTGAGTGTAGTGGTGATGTCATCAGTGACTTAATCAACCATCTGACGCTTAAAAAAACTGACTCACTTTTATTTTTTAAAGGTATCCTGATTTATATGAAAACACACTATTTTTAATGTTGTCCAGCCAAACCTTAAAAAATACATCATAATGTAATTATATAGAAGAGTTGGAGGATGTAGAGACATTTCATGGCCTGTTGTGCACACATTATCTGACTCATAGCCTCATTTGGGTCATTTTTAGTGGTTTCAGGTGAATGAAGAACGTCTTTACAGGAATATTCTGGTGTTTATGTTGACCAGGCCTCGCCTGAATATCATAAAAAGAGCTTAAAAACAAAAATAAACTCAACTACAATAAAACCAACCTAAAGACATAAACTTTCACAGCATCATTCAGCATGAGCTTTATTATTATTTCACATTTTTCGTTTCTCAAATAATAAAAAATATTAATGAAACATTTTTAAATTATTGTCTGGAAATCTCTCTGACATGCTCAATTTATTAAAAAACTATATTTGCTGTCCAACTGAGGGGTTTTGTAAACATTTATACTTAAATTGTGAAATAATTTCATTGCAACTGTTTTGTGCATCAACAAAGCATTTTATCAGTGAGGACACTTCTTTGTGTTTTCACTGGTTCTTCCCAAAGCCAAGAGCTCCAGAAAACAAGATGTATTAAACATAAATTGACTCAACTGCAGACCGCCCTCAGAACAGAGTGATTTACAACAGAGATACATGTCCAGAGTGAGGGAGACACAACACAAAGACATAAAAAAGGAAGCAAGAAGGTCTTAAGAATGGATGGAATAAGAAAACACCACAAAGAAGGAAATAATAGTATCATTTTTTAAAGGAAAACAAGAAGGCGGAGCTAGAGATGAATAAAATCAGGTCAGGAAGAAGCAAATAAAAATTATTGATCGTCTCTTAAGGCAATTAGAGAGATTGGTTTCTGACTGTATGATGCTCTGCACGTTGCAAAGAGGAGAGAGGTCAGGATTGCATGTTTGCTTTATCGGTCCCTCTCTGTTTTACCGTGACAGTCAAAAACTACATCTAAACTTTCCAGTTTGGGAGCTGATTCACATGCACTCTATTTTATTTTGTTTTAAAATCATATTTAAACTTGATATTAGAGTTTTAAACATCTGTAGGTGAAAACTCAGAGATTCAAACATTTTATTTTTCTGTCCTGAAACCGTTCTTGGTTCTGGAGGCAAGTGAACCAATCAAGCAGACATATGGCTCCGTTGTGTTTGTTATGAGATTTGGATTTGTTTTGCTTAAGAGAATAAAATCAATTCACATGTGGAAAACATGCTTTTCTATATTGTCCGAAACACATAAGTGCATTAAATGCTAATTAAAAAATATATGTTTGCAAATTTAGGATTTTTCACTAATGACCCTTTCAATGACCAGAATAAATGAGGCTTGCAGAGATTTAAAAGATTCTGAGAATATGTGTCTTTTTTTACTTTAATAGAATCAGAACCAGATTATCACGTTTTATGCAGAGTTCCATGTAAAAACAGTTTATTACAAAGAAAAATTTATTAAATCCTGCCTTTTAAATACTATAACAGACTGCAATTACTCCTGATGTGAATCATACAAAATAATTTATATTAAATTAGAAAAGGCTGCAGATGCAGGATGAAAAATCTGCATAACTCAGCTGAAAGGCCTTCATTCATTCTCTTAACTTAAACACAGCAAAGCAGCAATTTGCTGAGCAGCAGAAAAAACAATACTAGACTGCCTTAGAAGCCTTCAGTTATAGTTTCAGGATGTTTGTGTGTTTAAAACCAAGATTCCTCCTTTAACGTGTGTGTGTGTGTGTGTGTGTGTGTGTGTGTGTGTGTGTGTGTGTGTGTGTGTGTGTGTGTGTATGTGTGTGTGTGGTCAGTTTTTTTTAAATAACAATCTTGCCTGTTTGAGCATTTGTCATCACATAAAATGAATCAGTCAGCTGATGGAGGAAACCGGAGTGCGTATTTTCACATCCTAACATGAGCAGGCAACATTTGTGCCTCATCATGTCGGATAATTAGAGCGGAGCTGAGATATTTCCCCCCCCCCCCCCCCCCCCCCCCCCCCAGCAGATGAGGCCCAGACCAGCTGATGATTTATTGATCAGAGGGCCTGGCTGCACAACAAAGCACTCACCCCCACGATGACCGTGTCGTCGCCTTGAAATTTGGGCAGAAACAGGTCCCCACGTATAATCTCCGACTGGTTCAGGGGACGGAAGCGACACAGCACTTTTATGTTGCACTCCGCTGGGGTGTCAGCCATGGCGCAGATTCAGGGATGCTGATGCTGATGCTGGAGGAGAGCAGAACAAGGCCCGGTGACCGTCACAAATAAAAGCCAAGGGAAGCTGCGGCGGAGGAGGAGGCGTCGGTTTGTTTAGTCTTGAGGGGAGAAGTTTCGACCCGAAGAGCAGCTGAAAACGAGGTGGAATTAAATGAATTAGTGAATGGACGCTTTCTGTGTCGCAGTGAAGCGGAGAAGCACCAGAGAAGCACGCGAGGATGTCAAATCCCGACACAAGCTCCTACATCATTAAATCAGCCGGGATTGATGTCAACCGCGCCTCCTGGTTGAGTTTTTAGGTGTTGTCTATTTGATGGTGTCTTCTTCTTGTCCGTGTGGGGCGTCGGCGAAGGGTCGTGTGGCCGGTTGAAGGTGAGATGCGGCTGGAAGGGCAGTGACGGAGGAAGAGCTGCTGCTGATCGGCCTCCTCTGGCTGAAACAGCGCCCTCTATCGGTGGCTCACGGAAGGGCGTGGTCTGCATCCATTTCTTTAAAGTGGTACCCACAGCCTCAGCATCATCCCGTCAGAAGGATGATTCAGAAACCGGAGCCAACGGAGCATCCCGACATTAATGGAGACTGTAATAATTTATTATGAAATGATTAAAAGTCGGATTGATCTCAAATTAAATGTGATGCAGCATACGATTAATGCTGTTAGAGAATATTTAAAGCAGGGTAAAGGAACAGAGATGCACAGATATGAATACAATCCTCAATAATTATCTGCATGCTTGCTTTATTACTCCAGGCTGCTCATCTGAACTATTGGGGCCTTTATGGAGCCAAGCTATTGGTTTTAGATAATAAATTTTCTATTAAAAGGGCCATATCATGGAAAATCCACTTTTGGGAGCTTTTTGCCGTGTGATATAATTTCCTCATATTAAAAATAACATTTTGGCTGCATATATGCATTTTTCTGTTTCAGCTGCAAACTTAGTTTTACTTTGAAAATCCTGTAACTTGTCAAAGGAAACTAACCTCGTGATCAGATCCTGTCTCCCCTGGCCAACACAGGATATGCAGCTTAGGCAGCTATTGTCATGAAATAGGCTTGGTAGTCCAGTGATAGAGTGCCAGGTTGGCCGCCTTAACAACTGAACTACCATGACCACTACAGACGCTAGGGACGTTTTATTGGAGCGGACATGGACAATTTTTCACCGAAACTAAGCTTTTTATTTCTGGGTTGATGAAAATAACTCCCATTTAAGGTGAATGGCATCTCAGTAGTGCCAGCAGTAATATTTTATAATATACCGTGCCTACTTTTGCTCTTAAAGGTTTAAAATAACATGATACGGAAACTTTATAACATATAAATGTTTAAGTCTTGAGTCATCGCTTATTTCTCTACAAAAGCCAGACATAATCTCTTCCATTTATCTGATTGCTTTTGGATTTGGCAGTTTTTTCTCTTATTTTCATAACTGATCGTCTCCAAAAAGGTTCCTAAACTCCGTTTCAAAAACAGCCTTTAGCAACCAAAGAAAAAAACACACATTTCCAATATTATTTTAGATTAAACCACACCGATGAGCAAATGAAGCCTTCACAAGAGCTCCAGACAAGTTAGAACTCCTAAGACATAATGGGAAAATTAATTTAGCAAGAGCTACAAACTAAAAGAGAAGAGTGCATCATGAATTACACACAACAAAACACACACGATCCGTTTTGTGTAAATAGTTTAATATTAAATAAAAAAGACTCCCATATAAAAAGAACGCTACAGTCCACAATTTAATCTTTTCTTAAACATAAGTATTGAAAGCAAAATGGGGTTGAATGAGAAAAATAATTACAATTCCAAGAAAAATTCACAATTTTTTTTCTTTTGTCTCGCTGTGACAATATAAAATCAAACACATTAACTGTACATATATACAAATTTCCAAGTATAGAAATTGCATAATCCGCTTTCCTTTTTTCAGATTTCTTTATTTGTGGTTATTTCAAATACAGCTAGAGGTGCCAGAACACGCGGGGGGTGAAGAGGAGCAGTGAGGAAAAGGAAATGGAGGACAGATCAAAAAGTGATACGAGGAGACGCGGGGAGGACATCACTCCAAGTCCACAGAAACACACGGACTCCACAAATACACTGAAGACCTCGTCCCGCTGTGTAAGGATCCCTGCAAATCATTCCACCGTTCAAAAGGACATACAGTACTTCCTATAAACTCACGTTTTGTGCAAATGTTCAAATTCAAACAAATCAACCCTGCCTGACTTTAATTTGTGGCTGGAGGATGCGTGATTAGATCTTAGAACTGGATGTTTCCTGATTCGTTGTGGAATCGCAAAAGAAATTCAGTCATTTAGGATATTAAGAAAACCTGGTTTGATAGTAAAAAAAAAAAAAAAAAAAGGCTATTTCATGTGTGATTAATTGGTAAAAACAACCAAGGAAACCTGATAGCATGATCAGGACATTTTCCACGAATTTGTCCAATGTTAGGTCATTTTTACACCGTAAGACAAAAACAACCTTTTCTTCTCTTCATTCGATCTTTAAGCACTTTCTAAAAACCTTTGAAATACAACAGTTTCCAAAATACAATGGCAAAGAAAGAGGTTTTTCCTTTACTGAGACAGACATTTGACAAAAGTCAGACAGTGGGGGCTCAGAAACAGCACTGTTGTCCAACACACAAACACACAAAAGGACACACTAATCCACACACGTTCAAACACACTTCTGACAGAGAGCATCGTTCAAGTGGACGGGCTTCATCCTGACTCGTAGTAACACACTGATGAGAAGAAAACAGTACTTGTTTGTTGTTTTTCATCGATACGACTCTAACACCAACCTAACCGACAGAGCTTTGATCACAATGTCCAGACATCCTTTAATAACCTAAGAGAAAAATCTAGTGAAAAAGTATCCACAAAATCTCATTTCTTCACTTTTTAAAAATAAATGTATCTGACTATATCTTTCTCCTATGCTTATTTTAAATTCCTCCTTAATAGTGGTTGCCACAGTAACGGCTGACACAACAACAGCATGGTATTAGTGCAGTTGACTTTCCTTTAAAGGTGTAAAACAGTAGTGATGAGGGCGGAGAAATGGGCGGGGTTTAGAGAGGCACCTTTCACCAACAATCACTGCCTTTGAGACCTGGTACCCCGTCTCCGCCTGCCACGCACGGACCTCTCCGGCTTCAGGAGAGCTGCCTGGAACCAGAAAAGGAACTTTACACAACAGATGCAGACAGATGTGCAAATCAGATGATGCGTTTCATTTTCTAAATGAAGTGAACACCTAAGCTAAAACAAGATAAAAATAAACCTAGTAAGATTTGTTTTTTTACACAGAACTTTGACATTATAACATTCTGAAACTTCAGCACTAAAAGCTGCTTTCAATAACATTTATTTTTATTATAACAGAGCTTCAGGGTAATTTTGCCGGACCTTCTCTGTTTTACCAGGCCGGCATGAAGTGACCACTTTGGCCACGTCAGGAACTAAGCGAGCACCGGGCTTGGGGTATGTACACCGAAATGATCTGGTAAAGTCTCTGGGAATCGTGTGGTTGCACAAATATCAAACATGTTCGATACTCTGCTCGTCGCTCTGTGCCTTGAATTGCCCCTCGGGGATAAATAACGTTTTCTGAACCTTGTGAGAGTATTGCATGCTTGAAGCAGCGCAGCGACCCAGATGGACCAGAACCACTCACACGGCTCATGTGCCAACAAAGAGCAACAACTGTCAAGAAAGCGTGTTCAGACATCAACGACACAACAGGAGGCATCTGCGATTTCAGACTGGAAAATCCGACACGTTGCTACCACACCTACAGTGTGAGAACATGACTCGTGAGTTTTCCTCTGCAAGGAAGTGGCACAGTTTGATATGAAGCCTGAATGCTACGAGAGAAAAGGTCACACAGTCTACGTCCGACACTAGATCCAAACCTTCTGACAAATTGGAATGATGAACTAGACTCGAGCACTGTCTAATAAGTAGGTAAAACTGGAATGTTTGCCTTGTAAAGTGCCTTAAGATGACCTGTATTATGAATTGGCGCTATATAAATACCATAAATCCTCTAATATTGGCCTGTATTCAATTAATGGCTGGGTATCACATTTAGGCCGGTGTCGGAGTCGGCGGAGGTGAATAATGGCCGTTTTTTTTTTTATTGTGGCCGGGTGGGATGTGGTAACAGGCAAGTACCACAGGGGGGCGGTTGTGTCATCAGTCTCACTTTTGATTTGCCAGTGATAGACCGCGAGGGTAACTTTAACCATGGCAGGTGCGGAGCCAAAGAGGAGGCGAAAATTTGATATCAAGTTCAAAGAGAACGTGCTGATGATGCTGCAGAACACTCTGGGGAGTAAACATTTTAACATCGACCCATCAAACTGGATGAGGATTAAACTGAAATGGGTTACCGGTATTTTATTTTTTTTACTTTAAACTGGACAAAGATTGAATTGAATTTGAGGGTTTTTATTTTATTTTTTACAACAACCCAAACGAGACGAAACGATTCAACTTTGAAGCGGTAAGGTGGCTGTTGCCTTTTCTAATACCGGTATTTAATAACGTTTAAAATGCAGTACAGGTATGTTTGCTATTGTTTTGTTACAATACAGTATTTCCCTACTGTAATTTAGCCTTGTTGCTAATGTTTTATATGGAAACCGTACCACGTTATGGTAAGTGCACATTTTCAATAAATGAACCTAGTATTTTATAGGTTGAAATACACACCCCGTTTTTATTCATTCTACTGGTAGTTAATTTTGCTCAAATAGAAATTGAGGCCTGCCTCTAATTCTGGCCCTCCTTCCAATAAAGGCCTGGAGCTTGATGAGCTTGAGTAAAATACAGGCCCGGGCCTGTATTAGAGGATTTACAGTACACCTAATTTACATTATATGGGCAGGCATCGCTAAACAAATGGCAATTGTAAAATCGGAGTTGTTGAGAAAGCAGAATGAAAAATTGCCATTTCTAAACTCCCAACACCAAAAAACAGTGAAAATGCCTCCATGATGCCGCTTGTGGTCTCCTAAGCCCCGTTCAGACAGACCATTAAAAACGGAAATGTTCGGGACTCTGTCCCTAAGACCTTTGTGTCTGAATACAAACATCCGGATAACCTTTTCCGTAATTAAACCGGACGAAGCCCCTAGTAACAGGACTGGACTTGTCACGGACTGGGTGGCTGCTTCAGACTGGAGAGGTCGAGTTCCGGACAGGGAGGAAGGGGAGGAGGAGGAGGGGACCGGGGGACGCTGTGCGCACCTAGATAGCTCGCTCCTGTAGCATGCGGCGAACCATGGCAGCTCGCCTCCTACAGTACAGTCTCCTAGACACGCGATGGAGCGCATCACACCGCTTCGGTGATTCCTTTAACCATTGAGCTTCATCATCCAGGTCTCTTATGCGTCTTTGTGTGCGCAGAATTATGCTTAACGTAAGTCCGATCAGTGAGAGGCATTATATCTCTTCGTCGGCCATGTTTGACTGAATAGCTTTGGGTAAATGACGCATGTACGCCCGCCGCACCATGTTTACGCAATATCTGGTTACAGCCTTCCCACCCCCTCCCCCTCAGACATCTGGAACCTTTCCCTGCTGCGTGAAGGCTGCCGAAAGGACAAGTTCAGGTACAAAAGTGGTGTGTCTGAAAACACATTTCTGGTTAAAAACCGGACTGAATTGTTCACACATGTTCCAGAATGTCAATCTGAAAAGGGCTCTAGAGAGAGCTGCAATCTCTGTTCCCTCAACTGTGTAAAATTCTGCGTACTTTGCTAGAATAAACATCTTTAATGTGACAAACATCTGTTGCTAAGGGCCCTAATCAGTGACATCCCTCGCTGCTGAAACGGTAGTGACATGCTGATGTCATGGCAAAGTGCTGAAAGAGATGGTTTTGTGCAAAGACACGTCTGAGAGGATCGAGCCATCGTATTTTCCCCGTCACCCTACTCCTTTCCTGAAACTTGCATGACGGAAACACAGCTAAGCTGTAGATGTAGTTCTTGGAACAACAACAACACAGTCAGATTTCTGAGACTCAAACTGTCACATTGAATTTGTAAAAATAATTGCAAATGAAAACAGGTGCAGAGACGCAACAGGATAGACGACTAATGCAGCTGATAGTAAAAACAACAGAGAGGAGATCACAGTCTTACTGTAGCCTTGGTTTCCTCTAGCGCTGTAGCATCCATGTCTCTGAAGTCTTCTAACACATTCTGTAGCCTGACAAAGCAAAACACAAACATATAATCAGTGCCGCTTGTGTGAATCCACCTCAGCTACATGAGAGCACCATTTCCTTCCTAAAAGGACTCACGTTTGTTTTCTCTTCCTGCCTCTTCTGGCCCCGCCTGCCGCTCCTGCTTGATCCTTGTGAGGTAGAACCAGTAATTAAGAACAACGTGCTGAATGTGTCTTCGGGTGACCTAAATTCCAGCTAATCTAGTTAAGTACAGTTCTTGATCTGTATTTTACCGTATCCTGTTACCGCCCAAAATGTGTCGGTAGCAGATGATGCAAGCACACCTTGTCAAACAAAAGGTCATTTATTTACAACAGAAGAGTGAGTGACTCACCACTTCCTGCCTGGTGTGCAGCAACGCCTCAGTTGTCTCTTCATTCGGCCGTCCGCTGAATCCGTCCCTGGGACCGAGGTATCCTGTATGAGTAAGCACTCCCTGCCGACTCACCCCAGCCTCCAGAAAGGGGCATAAAGATGCAGCAGGGGCAGAACAGTCGGTCTTAGCCTCCTCCACATATATGGGTGGCAAGGGAGGTTCTAGCTCAGTGTGTCCTTCTATAACTGGTTTCCTCTGTAAAGGTGAAGAGGGCCCATCGTCTATAGGTTTAGGAGTCCCCTGGGCTGGGGAGTGAGCCGCTGCTTCCAGGCTGAGTCGTGATAAGTCTGGGTTACGGAGTGAGCAAGCTCGACGTGGGCTGAGGGAGACCGGGGCACCTGCCTGGGGCAAAGTTGGGACAGCGGTGCATGGGGTGTGGTGTTCCAACGGGAAAGAAACGGGAGGTAAGGCACAGAAGGGTGAAGTGGGGTCAGACGGCCTCAGCTGGGCCCCATCTTCCTGCTCTTTAGCACTGACTTGAAGGAAAGAGGTATAAATAGTGTCCATAAAAGATGTGTAGGGATCAATGACAGACCGGCCCTCGGGCCCTCTGACGGAGGGTGGGGAGGATCGCTGGGCAGGAGGAGAAGCTAGAGCTGGAACAGGACTTGGGACTGCTTCAGGGGAGATGTCATTCACTGGTAAATCTTCCTGTGCAGGGCTTTGGGCTTCCTGCAAAGAACCTGGTTTGTCTCCATTTGATGGAGGTGCCAGGTTCAGCTAAAAGAACAAAAGAGCCAACAATGAATCAATCAGTAAGCCGACACGTTTAACACACAACAATCTGTAATTTCCCGTTTACCACAGAGGATAGTCAATATCACTGGGACAATGACTTACTAGAAAGATTAAAATTCAATTAAAATAGGATTTTTATCAAATCTGTGATATACATTTCCACACAATCCCTGAAATATTTGTTTTTCTTTCACACTGGATGGACATCTGATACAATGTCCATCTCATTTGTTTATTAAAAGTGTGTCAATCTGCTGAAGTTTTAAACGCTGCTCTAAGTTACTGACAAACACGTTAAAAGAGAAAATGTACTTGTCGGGACCTTTGTCTGTTTAAATTCTTACCTGTATGTTGTTCAGTAGATTGATGGCTCCATCAGGGCCTTGCAGCATTCCTAAAGCAGAAGCTTGGACCGGGGACAGAAGAATGGAACCTGCTCCAATCGCCATGTTATGGAGACCCGCAATCCCAGGAATGTCTCCTACAAAAAGGACACGGAGAGTCAATCCACTCATTATTTCACTCGGTGCTAAATGTCTTTGAATTTAAACAGCTACTTTTTATTACACCAACAAAGTCATTTTAAGTGTTGTCACTAACTAACCTAATATTGATGGGTTGAGCAGGGTTGGCAGTAGCTGCTGGAGGATGGGGTTGTCCTTGCCTTGGAGAGACACAGGGATGAGGGTGTCCACACTGGGATCCGCATGCACCTGAATATTAGTAGCATGGGGAAGAATAGGAGGGGTTTTTAGAGCTTCAAACAAAAACAGGAGAAATCTGTTTTTAACACTTTGAGCAACTGCTTTCAATCTGGTTTCAGTGGTCCTTGGGACAGAAGCTGGAGCACTCTGCTGCCCTTTGCTTACCAGAAATGCACTAAATGTTTTGTGATTTGGTTAGGTGCACTAGGGAGCTCTCTACCTGCTTTGCAGCTGTCAGCGGTTTACTGTGCCATCTTTAAAGGCTAGCAGTTAGCTTTTTCAGTTTGTTGATCATTAACAAAAACACAAGAAGAAAAAGAAGAATTCAGCTTTTTCTGTGGCTTCATGGCAGAACTTGGAAGTAGAAGAGTAACATCTTTAGAGGTGAAGCAAAGAGCTAAAACCAGAGTGACCATCGGCGTGAACAGCACTTGTTTGAAGAAGCTAAAGGAGGCTACAAAAGCACAGATTGATGGTGGCCTGGCTTTGTTGCTAATGGACTTGTAAGTAATAATGTTTGTCCAACAGTGTGAATTATTTTTTTGTGGCTTATTTAATATCAGCAGCCTTGGGTTAGTGTTAGCACATTGTTAGCGCTAGCTACAGCAGACGGCGGCACAGTTGTTTACAACTTTTGTAATGCAGCTTCCAACCAGTGGGAGGGAGAAGCAGGATGTTATCTAGTGTTGCTTTAAATAGATTAAAATTTCCAAAAGGGTATAAATTACTGTTGATCCATAAAATGTTCAGACTGACAGATCAAATATAATAAAATATAAATCTAATTTCAGTTCAGCACAGATTAAAAATAATCTATGTTTTGTCTCTGATTCTATGTACAATAATCCGGATTGTTAAAACAGCAGAATGCTTCGTTTTTCCTTCATCCCGTCTTCCTGCTAGCTGAGATCTGGGATGCGCTGCAGCTGGAGAGCAAGCCCACATAGTGCACGTTGAACCCGTAGAAAACCTGAAGCCTTTTGTTTTGAATAAAGTTTAAAGAAATGGGGAGAAACATCAATGGACCAATAATGAGCCACTATAAACTGAGTAAAGTACTTTAGTGCGTTACATGCGCGGTTACTGAGCATGTAACGCGGGCAACTATAGGGTGGGCTTAGAAGTTACAGAAGACAGGGAGCCTACCTGAGACTGGGTATGTTGGGTTTGCTGTGCAGGAGCTAACTGGGTGTTGGGAGGGGGGTGAAGCTCAGCAGAGCTCAGGGCAGCTGTGAGCAAGGCAGGGCTGAGGGGCAGGAAGGCTGCAGGGGGAGGAGGGAGAGTAGCAGAAAGGAGGAGTGACTGCAGGGCTTGGATGGGATTCTCCGCTCCAGCAGTGATGGGGAGGAGGCCCTGGCTGATGTCCAGGAGCCCCGAGCCTGTGAAGGTAGATGGATCCAGGAGGCCGGAGGTCTTATCGAGGGTGAGGCTCTCCAGCGTGGCAGGGATGTGTTGGGACTGCTGGATAGGAACTTCCAAGCTGAACTGGCTCAAATGACCCAGAGCTGACAGGGGTAACAAAGAGGCCTGCTGCTGCCCAACAAGCACCGAGGCCATGAGCAGCGCTTGCAGATTGGACTTTTCTGTTAAATCAGGTTCCTGTCCTGCAGAGGAGGCCGAAGCCGGGAGTGGGTTTAGCAGACCCAAAAGGTTAAGGGGCATCTCCCCCTGAGCGCCGCTCAGCAAGGGCAACAAGGGAAACAGCGGGTTGTTCATCTGTTGTTGCTTCTGCTGGTGATCTTGGTGCTGTTGCTGTGTGTCTGGTATCAGCAAATGCGGCTGCTCTGATTGGTCCTGCTCTGAAAGATCATGCGGTGGTTGAGGTGCGTCAGAGGTAGAGGGAATCTGTGCATGCTGCCCCCCCAACCACAGCCCCCCTAGAGGCAAAGAAGCCAGCACGGTGGGGTCCAGGAGGGATGGTAGGCCTCCCGTGGATGACAGCAGCTGAAGCAGCTGCTCTTGGGTCATGAAAGGGAAGGCTTCAGCGAGAGGTAAGGGAGCAGTCGACTCGGCCAAAGCTGAAGAGTTAGGAGGACCGTGGTTCTCCTCTGGGTGTGTGGAGATGGTGAATCCAGGACTAGCGTCTGCTGGAGAGCAAGACAAGATGGACGTCTTTGGGTCTAGATGTTCAGGTTCCTCGGGTGCTGCTGGAAAGACGTGAATCATTACCTTCTGTTTGGATTAAAATCTCAGGAGTTTTATAATGTACTGCTACATTTAGAACATAATATGTAGAACAGATTCTTAAAAACGGACAGAAAACTAGAACAAAAATGCAGCATGCAATATAATTAGTTTATATAAAACTCTTTACTATGAAAATGATTCTTACCTGCAGTCTGATTTTCTGGAGAAGATGGCTCAGTGTTGATGACATGGTGGGAGGAACTGTCCCCCTGAGGTGTCACAGTGGAGGACACTGTAGGAAGGGTCAGGACATTGTTACTGAGATCAAGAGGCTTTGGAGAAGACGGTGTCCCTGCAGAATCACCATCTTGACCAGGACCCAAGTCCACCAACGTCCTTCTACTCTCCACTGAGACAGTTCCTGATTGTGTGGCTGCTTGTAGAGACACCTGGCAGGCGGAGTCTATCCCGGGAACACAATTATGAGCTGGTTGGTCCTTGACAGGAAAAGATGACTGGCTGTTGTTCCCACAAGGAAGATTTGACACAGACGGCAGTGTACAGGGGGGGTCTCTTTGTAGAGGACTTAATTTTGTAGACTGTAATGTTGAGAAAATAGAGGTTGGAGGGGAAGAAAGAGGCTGCTGCACCAAAAACAGAGGATTAGTGTTATCGGTTCTGCAAGGAGACTGAATGTGTGTGTGGCTGACATTACAACTAGGAACCGGAGAAGACGGTGACTGTGTGGGACTCTGTTTATTAGTGTGTCCACTTCCTTCTACAAACGCAGTCTTAGACTGAGCTAAGGCAGAGTAGGACGCAGCGGCTTGTGCATTCTGCACACTGAGCAGGTGTAGCAGAGCAGACAGCGGCTGAGTTGGAGCGTCCAAGCCGAGAGGCGTGGGTGTCAGGCCCATGGTGAAATCCAGAGCCTCGTTGGACCGAGGAGGTCTGGAAGGGAGTGCTGTCGGTCGAGGAGCAGAGAGTTTGAGGTTTTGATGATGGTTCTCCAATATGACACCACTCTGGTTCTGACCAGCTGAGGTAGAGTAAGAGTGTGAGGAGGAGGAGGAAAGGTTGATAGCTGCAGCAGGAACAGCTTCTCCTGGTGGAGTCTTCCGCAGTCCATTAGCCAGCGGCTGGGTGTCTCTCAGCATGTTGAGGACAGTTGGAGATCGCCGCTGTTTCTTCCTATGCGACGCGTTGCGTTCAGCTGTGGGAGGCAGGTGGGGCGAGGAGGAAACCAGGGACTGGGCGAGATTGTTCGAAGGAGGAAAGAGAACAGCAGAAGCTGCTGAGAGGGAGGGATGGGGAAGCCTAGCAGAGGGGCTGGAGGAGGAAGTGATGCTGTTATGTAAAGTGCTGTTTGTTACCTTTTGATGCTGCTGTGCCTCTTTCAAGATGTCCAGAGAAGAAGATAAGTTTCCTGGAATGTTGGCCACATTTGAGTTGTGGCCTTGGGTTATCTGGTTAGCCAGCTGAGCTTTGGCAGCTGCAGAGAGCAGGCTACTAGCAGGAAACGAAACTGGGTGTGGGAGCTTGCCCTGATGGCCATAGTGGTGGGTCAGCAAAGGTCCCAGAGGTAAACTAGGGGTCCCTGCAGAGTTCAACCCCAAACCTGGTGGTCCTGAACTGGCAGTTGGACTCATGTTGCCCTTTGAGGAGACAGCATGAGGGTGACTACAGCTTTGGTTGGTCAGTACAGAAATATTGGCAGGGTTTGGGAGATGTCGATTATTAGTGCTGCTGTTGCCTGAGTTCTTAAACTGCTCTAAGATGTCTCCCAGCTTGTACTTGGGAAAGTGGGGGCTGGGGTTAGGGGAGCCACCAGACACTGGGGAGTGCGGAGAGGCAGAAGCGGACTTCCTCCTCTTAAGCAAGTTACTTCCCATCAGTCCTCCTCCATCTGCTGCTGAGCCTCCTGCTTGCTCAGACAGAGACGAAGGAGAGGCTGATGGGTGACGGGACCGCTGGTGAGGAGATGCACACACATTAAGAACAGAAGAAGAGAAAGGAGGAGAAAGAGAAGAGTGGGGATAGTTAGCATGAGTTTGTGCTCCTCTTCCTCCTCCACTAGGGGTAACGGGGGAAGGAGGTGGTGGTGATGACAGAGGTCCTAGCCGAGGAGAGCCAGGAGTCTCTGAGGTTTTGGGCGTTCTTTGACCCTGGGCGTTGTTGAGAGGGGTGGGGAGGTGGTGTGACCTCTGAGCCGTGTTAGGTGAGGTGGTGGGGGATGCTGGGGGAGGAGGATGGTGAAGTCTTCTTAAAGCATCTAGTGGATGGTGGCAGTTTGAGCCTGCATGGATGACAGAGGAACCATTGTAAGGAAAAACAAACTGGTGTGAGGATTTGGGGCTAGAGCAGGGGTTTGGGTGGAGGTTGTTGTGCACTCGAGGTGGGGCTGGGTGGAGCTTAGCATAGCATATTCCACGGTCCTCCTCTTTTCGCTCCACAGGTTCCTTTTGTGGATCTCTGATGTCCCCTCGATTCACATCTGGAAGAGCGGAGACGAACTTAGAAACAACTTAAATTATTTACTGAGCAAAGATTAGAAAATGCATTCCTTACACTTGTCTATTTGTTCATTATCATGACTCTCTCCTGCAGTGCTATGACGATGCTTTGTGTTTTATTTGTTGTGATGTTTACCTGGATGATGGGTAAGGTTGGCTAACGGAAGCTGTGAGGACTGCATGCTCCGACACAGGGCGGCCATCGCCACCACTTTCCTGCGGTGATTGCAAAGTTTGGTCATGTCTTGCTCTGCTTTACCTAATGGCTGGCTGTGCTGTTCCACCTTCACGTCCACACAAAAGTTGAAAACCTGCAGGATTCAAAAGAGGATTAAAAATATACTGAAACAACAACTTGTTCACTTAATTTCTGAGACACTAGGACACAGTTGTTCTACCTTATGAATGATGAGCGGACACTCCAGACCACATTTGCAGGTACCGTCAGTCGACAAGTAGGTCTTGACTTCGTCCAGTGTGGACAGGGCAGTGCCACTAGGACTACAGGAAGAGGGCAAGGGTTCGTCATTACAATTCTCCACATATACTGGTGTGTTTCAGTTGGAATACTAGAAATAATGTTATGGCAATTTTTTTTAAATGTTGAAATTTGTTTTTAAAAACAGCCAAATGTGGCATCAAACTTTTACATTTCTATAAAGCACATTAGCATAAAAAATTATTCTGCTTTACTCATATTTGTGAAGAAAAAAATTTGCATTTACATAACTTGGAGAAAAAAATTGTTTAAATATAACCTTTGACTTTCAGTTAGTTATTCACTTGTGTCGTTTGGTGAGTTTGCTTTCCTTAAAAGTTTAAAATAAAAAAGGTTCAAAACTTTCAAATCTGGTCGAATGTTACTTATGCAACCACCTATTTTCATTTTACCCAACTGTTGAGAAAAAGACATTTTAAAATCCTCTTCTGGCTACCTCTCAACTAAACTAACGCATCTCAAAAAACACTTTTTTTGCACACATGTTAACTTCCAGCAGAGTGTTTCCTCCACACACCTGACATAGATCACCTGCCCTCCTTCCACTTTCCTGTGCCAGCCGATGGGAACGTTTATTGCTGTGGCGAGGACCCCATCCTTGTCTCCACTGACAGTCTCCCTGCCTCCCATCATTTTGATGCTGCAGGCTGCCAGCACCTAAAGCAGCAAATGGTTAATAAATCTCATCTCACCTTTTTCTTCACTTTTGAATGTTTCATAAATAATGAGAACAGGGGGATGAAATTTAAGAAAAATCTGGCACTGCTGCACAGATTATGTTCATTTTAACCCAAACAGTAAAATTAAATTTTCACTAAATCTGCAACATGAAGTTTGAGAGTATTAAAGTAGACTTAATAATACTTTGCTGTGGAGAATCTGACTTCCACGTGACAAATAAATGTTAAACAAGTCTGATTTATTGTTATTTACTTTGATTTTTAACCTATGATGAAGTCAAATCTTGTCTGCAGAGTGTAAAACAGTGTTTTTCATGTGGTGGGTGTGGCCACTGCTGAAATACAGACTTTGCATGACTGACAGAGAAATATATATTTAACAAAATAAAGCGATAGGAAACAGAAAAACAGCATGATTAAATACCTTGTCATCTTTGGGAAGCCAAGATCTGCTTTGGCTACAGTATCCGTTGTCCAATGTACATGCTGGTGGCTGAGAAGCTCACAGACTTTCGGCAAAAAACCTGACTCCTCAAAATACTTGCAATGTCTTCCGCTGCGAGGAAAGCCTTCAACTTCCTGGATGATTCCAACAGATTTATTAGTTCAGGTCACATCAGAATAGTGGTTTAGATGAAGAGCCTGCAGAGAAAGGTGGATGAGGTGGATTATGTAATCTGGCAGAGGGGGAGCACGGTGAATATGTGCTACAATAAATCTTTCTTCAAACTGATCTCATTCAACCACACTTGGAAAAAGGAGAGATTACATCGGATGCCCTGCTACCTCAGAAAAAGTTCAACTTCAGAGCAAACTGTGGCTTTTTTGAAGTAGGAGGGTGTGTTTGGGTAGGCCTGTAGTTGATTCGCTATAATGTAAACAGTTGCCTCTCCCAAAACAAAGTCAGAAAACAACAAGCAATGGAAAATAGACTTAAATTAAATCCCACGGAGTCTGAAAAACGTCTAAATGCATGCGTTTAACAACATTACGGTATAAATATTGCAGCTAACGTGTAAGCTAACAGCTAAGCTAACAGGCTAAATCCACTTGGTACTCTGTTGTCGTGACAGCTGTCAGGAGCACTAAACACTCCCGATGCAAAACTCTAGTGTCTTAGCTACGGGTACAAGAAACGAGCGTTGCACGACATTGTTTAGCTAAAAACCTTCATGAAACTTATCCACACATTTCACTTATTAACAAATATTTGTTAGCTAACGTCAACATGTTGTGAACAATCTTTCTCTGCGTCAAGCTATGTGTTGACCACCAAGTTTAGAAGTCTTCGCTCTTTTTCGTTCGCTGGAAAATCAAGAGTTAGCTAGTTAGGACTACTAAATTAATACTAAATAAAATACGTAGAAAACGATCAACACTCTAATAACTAAAACGAATCATTACATAATCCAAATCACGAACTGGCACGGCGAGTCAGCACTCAAATGTTAGTCAACGTCTTCCAGTCGGACTTAAAAACAAAGGGGGCAATAACGCTTCATTTTACTACGCCTGGGTTCTTCTGGAGGCTAGCGTTCCCAGCTAGGCTAACTGGAGGGGCTAACTCAGTGATATTTACTTGTTCTAGAGTGTCCCACAAAGACAGAGGGATGTCCCGTTCCCGCTCCACACCTATCCAGCCGTCGCTTTGGTCTTTCTTCTGCTAATCCGCATAGCATTCAATGGTATTCCGACAAACATAACGACCCGTGTAATCCCCAATTCACAGTTACCCTCTGTTTTTTTCTTACAAATTCCGAGAAAAAAATAATGGAGTTTTGTTTTGCGCAGGCGCACTGAGCACGTAAGGAATATTGTACCCAACATGCAACGAGACATTTGTAGTGTTCCAGTCAGACGTCAATCCACAGGGGGCGCTGTTTGGTGGACAGGACATAACAGAATAATATTCCGTAAACAACTAATAAATACACAAACAAATAAATGTATTATATTTGTGTACAACGTTTTAACCTCTACATCAACAAAATACACCTTTGTAAAAAAGTATTCTGAGTTGGAGTTAATACTGGGCTGACAGCTCAAAAATATTTTGTATATAAACAGAGGAAAAACTTTATAGGATTATTTGTTACAAATGAAATAAAACAACGAATAAAGATGCTTGCTAGAGTGGTTGAGTTACATGGCAGTTATTGTTTAAAAATCAATGTTTCTTTTATGTATTTATCCAGCTTTTGCAGCATCTACTAGCATTCAGAACAACTTGAACATATATATAAATAAAATAGTTTTTACAACTTTGAAAGAGATGTAGTCATTTTTGTTGTTTCTCCTTGGTCTCCCAAAAGAATGGAGGGATACAGGCCCATGAGCAGGACAGATACCTTTGTGTGTGTGTGCGTGCGTGCGTGCGTGCGTGCGTGTGTGTGTGTGTGTGTGTGTGTGTGTGTGTGTGTGTATGTGTGTGTGTGTGTGTGTGTGTGTGTGTGTGTGTGTGTGTGTGTGTGTGTGTGTGTGTGTGTGTGTGTGTAGAGAACATATCTGATTTCTCATCGTCACTGGTGCTTAGTTTGAGGTCCTTCAGCTGTTGCAAACTGTCAACGTCACAAAGCAGTGCTCAGCCTGTCATGCTCACAATTACACCCATAGATACACAAACTTACAGCTTTAATAAATATCTGGGTCGCACTCAGCATTCACGCCCAGTGTGGGAATAACCTGAAGGAAACACAGAGGGACCATACAGTACTGGATCCAGAAGTGCTGAAAAGTGAGGGAGCATTTTGGTCAGTTGGTAAGTCAAACTCTGCTTCAATGGCCACATAACACTTCAGAAAAATCTAGCAGGTGAAGGGAAGCATTTTTTTATTTACCTTTTCTGTGTAACCTCTAATAACTTGGTAAGTGATGGTGAAGTTTATGTGTAATTTTTAATTATGTCTCAAGTAGCAAAAATGCCTAATGGAATCGTTTTGTAGGAACGTTGTGTGAATGCTACATCCATTTAGCCCGTTATTTACTCATTTTTCCTGAAATTCTTTTATGCTGTCTGGAATATTTTCCTGACATGCAGCAGTTCCTAAATTTAGTTTTCAGATCAAATTTCAAAAACCAAGAATAGAGCAGGTCAGGATGACAAATGCTCTTTACCACTGTTTGCTACAAGGTATTAGCTCCGAATGTCACACAGAGAGAGACTAAAGACATGTTTTATGTCTCTGCTTGCTTTATAGTTAATAATTTGACCAGATCCTTGTCTGAAATAGTGAATTTCAACTATAGCAACAATTTCCCTTGTCATCCAGGAACGTGTTTGGTGCTTAAAAACAAACAAGTCCTTCAAAATGTAGGCAAATCAGAAAAGAAACATGCAATCCAAAAGATGTGGCCTTGTTTTGCATTTAGGAAAAACGAGCTACTGACAAACTGCAAGTGCATCTTGAGAAAAGACAGACAGTAAAATGTACATGATTTCTTTTAAGGGTGCAGTATACTGATATTTCCAGCACTCCATGGATCAGTGAGTACAGTTCATGTCCATGTGCTGCATGTTTCTAACATCTCTGTGGGTTTCACTAAATAAAATCTGAGCTCTAAATTTACCAGTGCGACTAAAATCAGGTTTGTTTGAGGTGATGAACGGGGAATCTTGTTGAAGCACATCATGGTTCTCCTCAATGTTCCTGGTTTAAGAGTTCACTCATCAAAAAGGTGTGTGTTTGGATTTATATGTAACTGGTCTGGATCCTGGAGCCCTATCACCAGCTGGTTGATGTTTGTGCATGATGGGAAAAGGTGCGATGTAAAAAAAAATGTCCTTCAAACTTTGAGCAGTTTTCACATTAACGTTTGCTGATAAATCTCCTCACATGATCCAGATGTTCCCTCTGCGATACGTTTTTACACCACAGTCATGGCAGGTGGCTTCAGTTGGTCTTCATCTTTCTCTTTGTGCTTCTTAGAGAGGATGACAAAAACTCCGTGGACATCCACGACAATCCTCCAGCCCCTGACAATGTAGTGAGGGAGGAAGGAGACACGGTGAGTGGCAGCACCACGTCAACCACTCGCTATTAGCAGCCGTTCTCAGGCTGATTAAAATAGCCTCCAGCTGGGACGGGACTGCAATATGGTGTTTGTTTATATCTCATGAGTTAATAAATAAGTCCTGATCACCTGTATGGAACTGTTCTCTTCTTCGTCTTTGCTTGCAGGTCTATTTTATTTATGAGGAGGAGGTGGAGGTAGAGGAGAAGGAACCAGAACCTCCTTCCGAGCCCATTGTTCGGATCAATGACAAACCTCACAAGTTTAAGGACCATTACTGCAAGAAACCCAAGTTCTGTGACGTCTGCGCTCGCATGATAGTCTGTACGTGTTTAACCCAGAAAATATCACGAGACATATTTTGAGATTTATGATGATTCGGTTAACTTTGCACATCTCTTAGTGAACAACAAATTTTGTCTGAGGTGTAAAAACTGCAAGACCAACATCCACCATTCGTGTCAGTCCTATGTCGAGTTCCAGAAGTGCTTTGGAAAAATCGTGAGTTTTCTCTCTCTCACACACATTTGAATTTAAATGTCTAAAAAAGCACTACAGGACTAAATGGAAGGTTTTAGTTGAAATTTTTTCTTTTTTTTTCTTTGTCTTGTAGCCACCTGGCTTTAGAAGAGCCTATAGTTCTCCTCTGTACAGCAGCGACATCCCAGATCCAAGTGAGTCCATCAAACCTTCAATCACTCCTAGAATTAGTAATCCTTTATTTATTACTGCTAAATCAGAGTAAAATAATTAAATTTTACGGTGAATTCTTTTAAGCAGATGTGTAAAATTAGTAGGGAGGTCGGAAATATCGACATCAACATCATATCGGCTGATGTTTGTTTTTTATCTGTGTATCGGTCCAATAAGTAAAACTTGGCTGATACTTTCTTCCATCTAGTTGCTATTGTTGTATCTTGGAGAGAGATGGTCATGCAGTGAATTTTTAATCATGTCAATCAGTCAATCAATCAATCATTGAGAGCAATCTACAATTTATAATGGTTAGAAGTGCCCAATGTTGAAAAATCTTCCTTACAAAGGTGTAATTATATTTTAGGGATGTCCGTTACTAACAGCTAATGTTGGCATTTAAGGTGCATTATGTAGAAATGAAGTAAATATGACAATCTGTGGTAAAATCTGGTTGCTGCAATCACTTTAAACAACTCTGGAGCTTTTTGCCGGCCGTAGTCAAATTACAACTATCGGCGCTGCAGTATTAGCTCGCAGGAGACACAACAACCCCACACTTGTCATGTTCTGCGGGTGGTGGGTTTCAGGAGGCAGATGAGCAGGCAACGGATGAAAAAATTAAAAGATGTTTAATCGTAGACTGGGAGCAACAGGACGAACGAACATGCACAAACGACAATGAACCGACAAAGACAGCAACAAGGAGGGAGGTATAAATACACAAGGGAATCAGGAACACATGGGCAGAGTAATGAGGGACAGGTGAGAACAATAAGGCTAATCAGGGCAGGAGAGACACAGTCAGGGAGGCCGGGGCGGATCATGACAACACTCACTGGTAGTAAACACTAGTTACGTCCATCTTTCCTTTGTTTTGAAATGAGATGAACTGACAATCCTCACAGCCAGCTGGATATGAAATGTGTTTAAATATAACCTTCCTTCTAAAATGACCAACACTTTTTGGATTTTCTCACTGTAGATTTTTCACTATATTTTTACATAGTGCACCTTTAAAATGTAATATCAGAAATAATGAGTTGATTTTCACTCTTTTAATGACACAACTTTTACATGCCATGTACATATTAAACATCAAATTCTTCAGCATGGTCTAATAATAGCCATTTAATATTAGCCCATTTTTTGTATCAGTGCATCCCTAAAAATTTGAGATAAAAAAATCTAATGTTTGTAATGCCTGGACTATAGCATTTTCTACAGATTATTCATTAAATAAAGCTTTATAATTGAAAGTGCTGATATTTTCTGGCCAAAATTTTCCATCCGACACCAGACAACCCAAACCGAAACGACCCAGTCTTTGACACACTGAGAGTTGGTGTCATCATGGCGAACAAGGAGCGCAAAAAGAATGAAAATGACAAGAAAAATGTGAGTATTTACGATGAGTTTCATCAATAAAAACACAATAAAACACATTTCAGAAACACATCATTGTGTAAAACAAACCCAACAAAGGTATGAAAGCACACATTTGAAAAATAATTGATTAAAGCAGATGCACTGCTCAAAATGACTTTAGGTAACTTCAGAATATTGTCAATAAATCACAACATTTATTCACTTATATGTGCTTTAGATGATGATGATGATGGAAGAGGAAGAGGAGGAGAACCAGCAGCCCAAAGAGAGTGAGGAAGCAGGAGAAGGTAAGAAAATGTACCTTGGTAAATTACACAATAATTGCTATTAGGCATAAATCTATGAAATTAGTTTTCTGCAAAGAAAAATGATGGCTGTTAATAAGTTTCACGAACGGACTTGGTGACTGTTCGCACAGGAAAACCCGAGGATAAGAAAGAAAAAGGAGGAGACAAAGCAGACGAGAAGGTCAAAGCAAACATTTCATAAGGATGCATTTTGTTTAAAATCTCCATAATCTGTCATTTTTGTCAACAGAGTAAGGGAACATTTACCGGGTCCCACTACTACCTGGCTCTCTACCGCTTCAAGGCAATCGAGAAAGACGATCTTGACTTCCAGTAGGATTAAAGGATAGAAATGACATCATAAAACAAAGCCTTTGTCTTGAATGTGTCTCAAACAAACATGATGTGTCTGTTTATTAGCCCTGGTGATCGGATCATAGTGCTGGATGACTCCAATGAAGAGTGGTGGAGGGTGAGTTACGGAAACACGCTGATTCCATACGTGTCCCGGCAGAAGATTAACTCAAACTGTCGGATTATCAGGGAAAGATGGGGGAGAAGACGGGCTACTTCCCTGCCAACTACCTCATAAAAGTACGAGCATCAGAGAGAGTCTACAAGGTGACCCGCTCCTTTGTTGGCAACAGAGAAATGGGACAAATTACGCTCAAGAAAGATCAGGTGACCTTCTAAATATACTCAACAACACACGTCGAATCAGTTTTGTTGGATTTGTTTTGCTTTTAAATGACAAGTTGGGTGAAGAATGTACCACTAAACTTATTTCTGTATTTTGTTGAAGACATCCAATGAAATGACTTTAATGAACCCAATCAAGGCTAAAAAATGCTAATAAAATTGTCTAAATGCTAAAATTCTCCATATGAGGCAACAAAATGCATCTTCCACTTACAGATGTTTGAAATCAACACTGGTGTCATGCTGCTCTGCTGTCACTCTCTTCCAGATTGTGGTGAAAAAAGGTGATGAGAAAGGAGGATATTTGAAGGTCAGCACAGGACGCAAGCTGGGCTACTTTCCTGCTGATCTGCTTGAGGAGATAACTGTGACATAAACACCTAAATATGCAACAACATAAATGGCTGAAACACATTTTAAGTGGTCAGACACCTGGACACACCTGGTCAAAAGATTCATGTTTGTTACCTAAAAATTATAAGTTACCTGTTGTGTTTTTGCTGTGAAATTAATTTTTTGCCTTTGACACACAGGGTGATGATTTTTAATAGTTTTATTAATATTTTAAATAAAATTGTAACGTTGTAATAGAATTTATTCATTCACAATCTGGAGCTGCTCCGACATTCACGAAGCATCTTTTCTTACAACAATCAAGGTTTGATGTTTAAAGACATTTCATGTGGAGTGGATGAACAACAAGGATTAAAATTGTGTTTTGCAAAAGTAAAAGAAATTGAAATTGTCTGTTTTGCAGAAAATAGTAAAAAAATAAAAAAGAACTGGCAAGTCTGCAAAAATGACACTAAATGTAATGATTTCTTTTGCTGGATAACATTATTTGTATTTTTGTGACTTTGTCCCATTAGAGTTTATTTATTCATGAGTGGATTGAACACTGATGTTGAAATCAAATTTAATTAAAAACTGTCTTAATAAAACCGTACAGCTGAAGACAGCCTTCTAAAAAAGAATCTTATTAGACTTAATTAGAAACAGATGTTAGATGCAAAAGCTGCCTTATTTTGAAATAGTATATAAACCTGGAAAATGCACAAAAGACAGAATAACTTTTTTTTCCTTTAAAATAATTGAACTAAAAACTAAAACGTTTAATGTGTAAAAGTAATAAATGCTATGGTGTTTGTAATTTAACCCTAAACTGCTACTGAAGGTAAACATTTATTTTTCTTGGTATTTCACAGTTAGAAACCAGCTAATCGATACTGCCACCCAGTGGCGGTTCTACATCGAATTACTCCCCGGGCGAGGCCCCCTTTGAGCCCCCCCCCAACCGCCCCACCACCACCACCCCACCTGCACGAACACACGCATGTTTTCTACAAACAGGCATGTTTATTAGAGCGACTATTGAACATTCATTTTTCTAAGTTGCACATATTTACATTAATTACTATGAAGTTGTCAGAATGTAAAGCACTATACATTATATACTGTATTAAAATATATAGAATCAAATATACAAAAACAAACAATAACTAAATATTAAGAATATATGAACATAATAGATAATAAATATTCTAAATAGCAAAAATATTTCACACATAACAAACTAAAGATAATCACTACAGCATTGCACTTAGAACAGAAAACACAAACTAAAATTAAAACCTAACCTTGATGCAACGTCATCAATAATGTCATCACATGAAATCTGCTCCCCTACTGAGTGATTGATACTAATCAGAGCCAGGTTAGTGAGCCGCCCCTGAAACATAGCTGACCTCAGGTATGACTTGATCAAGTTTTGAAAAGCTCCGCTCAGCTTGAGCCACAGTGACTGGCAGAGCAGTCCAAAAGTTGGGGTAGATCTCCAATAGATCTCATGATCCATAATATTTTAGAATTGCCTCTGAAATTGTAATTTAAACTGTCATAAAAATAACTGTAGACTACCAAAAATGCCAACTTTTACAGAACAAATCATGTAAAATAATCAGTGCAGCCATCTGCAATAAATAAACAGGATAGTTAGTGGTGACTGGGGTGTTTTCTTCTGCTTGTAGAGTTGTTTTATTTATTATTATGTGAACATGATCAACATGTGTTTGTTGTTTTTCAGGCAGGCCACAGGCTGCAGTGAGCATTTAACAAATCCTAGTTTGAATCAGTAAAAAACGATTCAAGGACTTTTTTCGAACCATTTGAATATTTGTTTCAATATTTCAGCCCTATTAGCTCTGTTAGCAATTAGTTGACCACATTTAACCGTTAAAATCCCAGTTAACTGGTTCAAAAAATTGAAAACATGCATCATGAGAGCTACATACCTTTATCTTTCTCCTCTTTTTTCTTTTTTTTCCCCCTGAATGGGGCACCTGGTGGTTTTAGCCTTTTTATGTTCATCTCTTCTGTTTGGCTCCTGACTCAGTAAGTTTCCTTTAGTCAGGACTAAACTATTTGACCTTGATGGGGGTGTGACCACAAAATCGTTTTGTTTTTCCTTTTTTTATTCGGCCATTTCACACAATTCAGAGTAACCTGAAAGAATGATAGGCCTGTGTTTATGATATTATGAATGAAATATGGAAGAACGTTAAGATGTGATTAACTTTAGCCATGTTAATACAGTTGATTCAGCCCCTGCACGCTCATTTCATTTGGGAAAGACGCAGAGGAGAATTCCCCCGCCGCACCCCTCCCCTTCCTGTTCTTCATAGACACACGGTGCATGTGAACGTTCTCAGTCAGCATGAGCGCCTGCAGCTGCAGGGGGCGCCAACTTGCTGTTTCCAATCCAGACTCTGTCAGATAATAGAAAACCTCGGTGCGGCGCAGATTTCCTTTTTTTTTTTTTTACTCAGCGCTTGTGCGCCCCTTTTGTGTCATGAAAAAATGCCGCCCCGGGCAACTGCCCTGTCTGCCCGTGCCTAAAACCGCTACTGCTGCCACCTACTGGACCATTAGAATATAAAACACACATAAAATGAATAAAAATCATGATGTTTTGTTTTGTTTAACTTGATGTTCTTTTATATATATATATAACCTAAAAATTAGACATCAAAATTTAGATTAACTCCAAGAGTAAATACATATAGAGGAAGTTACATCATGGCTCACGGATTGACCTTGTGCGCTCTCTAGTGGACACATGTGCGCATAACAGTTCAATTCATCCCTCAATAGTTACTGTCGTCTGGAACAACCCAATACAATAATAATATTTTATAATAAATAATAATAACTGTTGCCTACAATATTGCTATTTTGCTGAACAAACAATCTTTTAAATAAGATGTTTGATTTCAAGCAAATTTATTTTAAATGTCTGCAGAAACTGTTGGTTTACCTTGTCATAAAATTATAAGACATTTCATTTGTATTGTGCATTACATTATAAAAATCTCAAAGCGCTTACAGAATTTCAATAAAAATATGTTGAAATAGTAACATGCACCTCTTCTATTGGCAACGCATGTACATAGCCTCTTCATTTGTACTCGGTTTTCCCACCAATACTCCTTTATCTGTAAAGTAAAAAATCTGTTGTATGCACAGTGGAAGTCTCATCACTTTTTAAACTTAAAC
This sequence comes from Nothobranchius furzeri, assembly GCF_043380555.1. NCBI lineage: Eukaryota > Metazoa > Chordata > Actinopteri > Cyprinodontiformes > Nothobranchiidae > Nothobranchius > Nothobranchius furzeri. The sequence goes on from NC_091755.1 coordinate 32,744,181, forward strand.
AAAATCAACAAAGACTTCTTTGAATGTCCTCTGAATGAATCTTCTGGATAGAACTACATCCAAGCAGATGTTCCCCTACAGATGTTTTCTAATTAATGAAACTTCCATGTACTTTAGACTTTATCCATTTCATAAAAATACCACATTACACAAGTAAAAAGACTGAATTTATACTTGTTTCAAGAGATCACTCACATTCACTTAACTTAAAAAAATTAAGACAAATGTATTAATAAATGGATCTTGATTACACAATAGCATCTGTATCTCAAGGGGAGACTGGCTGACTGTCAACAGGAAAGTTTCTAATCAATCCCAGCTTGACACCCCGGGAAGCTGCAGAAAAACAGAAAACTTAACAGACTGATGATGATAGACATGTGCATGTTTGTTAAAATGTCTCAGAAGCACAAGCTGTTTTTGACTAAACCATCCAAGTTTTAATCTTTTCATAGTGGTGTTGTTTTAAAACACAAATCATCCCAATTCATGGTATATGTCACAGCTAATCAACCAAGTGTTGACAAGGATAAAAGTCCATCACCTCCTATTAAATCTCTAAAACTGAACTGCTTGTCTTCTCCAAAACCATTCAACCATCATTCTTATTCCATCATTAGAAATCTAGGTGACATGATTGATGATCAGCTTACCTTTAAAGATCACTGTTTCATGCACCTTTGCTTTGCTTAACATGCATCTGGTGCACCAAACACAACACACCACCCAGGTCCTGGTGCAGTCTGTGGTCATCTGCATATAGTCCAGAATGTGGCAACATGCAGGGACGAAATTTTTATTTCAGAAGTGGGGGGGACACAGCAGGCTTGTGCGGATTTGGGGTGGGGGGTGTTATGTAAAGACCCCTTGACACGTCACGTGCCCATCTCAATAATTTTTCCATCCTCAATATATATATATATATATATATATATATATATATATATATATATATATATATATATATATATCAAAGTTAAAAAATGTACAACTCTATTATTATTTTTATTTATTATCATTATTGAAGTGCAGTTTTGGATGTTGACAATGGATAGGCCATTGTATTTATTGTTTTGGGTCTTTTTTTATTGTTTTTGGTGCAACATTTTCTAACAGGGAGTGAGATTCCTTTTTTATTCATTTTTTGTTTGTTATTTTTATTCATTTAGAAGTTCTGGTTCTGGACATTTCAATGTTAAATGAAGGTTTATTTGTTGCATTTTAAAGGGTGTACTTGCATTATTATGATATATTAACATTATATTAGTGGTTATTTTGGTCTAGATAATGTTGACAATGATATCGTTTATCATCAACAATTTGTTGGACAAAATATCGTCCAGCAAAATTTGTTACATTCCCAGGCCTAGTCAAAAGTATAAAAATTATTTATACATAAACGGTCCCTCCTGAGATCTGGCCGTTTGTTCATTTGCTGTGTTAGAGGACATGCTGAACTAATGTTTTACACATGATCATCACCCTAACATTTGAGTGTATAAAAACATATTAAATATGTTTTTTCCCTTAAAAGTGTTTAAACAGTTGTTGCATTTCAACACACAAAAAATAAATGGAAAAAATAAGATAAATCTAATGAAAAGTGTACATCTTTGACATTAAGCTTAAAAAAATCTGTTGACGATGATGATACTGTTCATTTTTCAGAGCTTTTTAATGTGAAAATATACATTGCAATAGATAAGTTTACAATAAAGTTAAATGATAAAAGTTTTGAAGTTACACTTCTACTACTACTAGTAATAATAATTATGATGATAATAGTAATAATAAAAAAATAATTATTATAATAATACGAATAAATTGTGTCTGAGGAGTCAGTTATGTGGAGGAGATGAGTTTGTAAAAGTTAGTTTTGAGTATGTTTGTGAAGGAGGAGGTGAGTCTGAGCTTAATGCAGGTCTGTCACATGTTCCAACTTACGTTTTGACTTTGAAAGAAGTCTCTTATATCCACTTTTCGTTTTCTTGACATGCTGCCGCCTGGCTGTGCCTAACTACCAAAGACTCACAAATGAACACTTATTCAAATGTTATGTAATGGAAGCTGAGCTGAGCTCTGATATTACACAGCGTCTAGTTGACGATGTGACTCAGTACCGGTGTTCCCTAGCGGCTCGAAACTAGCAAAACAACGTGAGCACGTTCTGACTGTTTCCAACTTGAGTGACAGCAGCAACAGCCAATAATACGTTAGCAAGTATCAGCAGAGCCAATAGATTAGCTTTTGGGCGGGTCTAATAGGAAACCGGTTTCCGTTTCGGTCCTAGTGCTCAACCAAATCCATTTAATGGAGCGTAACATTGTTTTTGGACGGAAAAAAGTGCAGGGGACCAAAACTGCCTTTTGAAAAAGTGGGGGGGACATGTCCCACCCGTCCCCCCCCAAAATTACGTCCCAGGCAACATGTCTAATCTTCAGTTGGCCTTAAATATTACTTGCTATTGCTTTTTGTAATTATTCCATCCTCATTTGTGGGTTGCTTTGGATGAAAGTGTCTGTCAAACACAAACATAAACACGAACTTTTAAAAACAGTAAATGACAAAAATTCAGTTTGTTTTGCAGTTTTTTAGCTGCAATTTGACGTAGAAGTATAGCGGATACTTGCAATCACTCCAGGTGAGATTGCATGAGATCTTGCATTATTGCATGAGATTGCATGTAATTTTACATTTGACCAAAACGACTACAACTCCATCATTTGCCAACTTTCAGTCATTCTTGCTTAAAACTCTAAAATATGTCAAAGAATTTCTTTAGTTAATGCAAACAGGCATGAGATTTCAACAAAGACAAAATCAAAAAGAAGAAAAGATCATTAACATACTTAGATAATTTTGTAAATTTTCAATATTTACATTTTGAGCTGATTTTCTTTAAGAGCTTGTAACATCTATCAGTCTATACCAGTCACGTGCTGCAATGTGGTGCAAAGCAGATGAGGAATGCAGTAAAAATCACATAGTTTCATCATGAATCTTTACTTAAAGTTGGATGATCCTTCCATTGTGAGATTGAGGCAGTGATGCTCACCAGTTGTCTCTTTTTTTTGTTTCTGCAGAGAGAGTCCCTGTCATTTTGTCAGCCTCCCTGCGGCTGAAGAATGTGGGGACAGCAGGGACGGCTGTCAAACTCAGCCTGTCTGAGAGCATCTTTCCTTGGGTTGATGAGTCATAATGAGGGCCGGCCAGGTGGTTAAAACGAGCATAGAAGCAAGCAAAGGGTGTGTGTGTGTGTGTGTGTGTGTGTGTGTGTGTGTGTGTGTGTGTGTGTGTGTGTGTGTGTGTGTGTGTGTGTGTGTGTGTGTGTGTGTGTGTGTGTGTGTGTGTGTGTGTGTGTGTGTGTGTGTGTGTGTGTGTGTGTGTGTGTTGAAGAGGACATACAGAGAAAAGAAAAAAAAACGAAGTCACTAGTGAAGAGGAGGGGGGAGAGCTGAGCTGTTTCACTCCAAGTCTCGGTGGTTTTTAAGTCTCTTCCAGCTGAGAAGTGAGAGCATTCTGCAAATCGTTCGACTCTGGATGGAAAAACACCGCCACAAAATGAGGACTCTGCGTTTGAACTTTGCCATCACCTGTTTGTGCCTCCTCCCCTGGACGGTGAGTCTGCTCTGCTGCTGAAGTTTATTTATGGAAAAGGGCTGCAGGGAGGTGCAGCTCAGCTGAGGGTCGATGCTAGTGAGGGAAACACCTTTAATCGACACCTGCTCATCATTTTGTTACCTTTTAAATGAAAAGATGATATCTTCTATAAGTTTACAGTCACTTGAAATGACAATAACTTTAAATAAATGAGTGAGAAACAAACTCAAAGACTCCTTAAATCATTTGTTCTGTTGGAGAAAACCAGCTAAGACATCACTAATTTTATCAAAGTTAGAAAAAATCAAATTTATGCTTTTATTTGCACATAAAGATTAGAAATTTGTTTTTACAAAGCAGTGAAGTTTCCATTTGTGCATCCTTGAATTGTTTTGTGACTTTCTTCCAAGTGCCGTTGTAATTTAATCCTCCTGTCGCTGCAGCTGTCTGTAACTTTTGACTGTCAGGAGAAACCCATCAAAGCAACCTAATTTTGAGCTTTATTTCTAACTAAAAAACTTCACAGGTGTTTTTTTTAAACAAACTTTAATCTCCTTGAGGGGTTTCAGTCAGATCGTTGCTTTGTGATTTCTTAAGAAGTTTAAAAGACAAAACCAACCTGACGCATTAAGGATCTTCTCAGCCCGTGGCAAGAATGTTCTTCCAGCCTTTAAATAAACAAATATTGCTCTCAGGTTTTTTTCTTATTTTTATTTTTTTACCTGTGCAGCTGCTTTCTCACATGTGTTGTGCTTGCATCCACTCCTCCGCTGCGTCTCAGTTGCAGTCATTGTGCTGGCATCTTGACACTGAGCCTGTGACACGGCTGTCACATTATTGTGAGCTCCAATTAGAGTCGGTGAGAACAGCACATAGCTGGAGGTTCTGGGTTTGTAACATTTGGCACAGCTGGAGCTCACTTGGATGCAGGAGCAGGCCAAGATTGGCGTGGACTGGTTAAGGTGGACGTTGAGCATCTGGGAGGAATAATGATACCTCGAGAGATGTTTGTCCTGATACAGAGGCCACGGCTTAGGTCTGATTTCTCCATGCAATGTTAACAGCTCTGCACAACAAGTGTGCAAAACACGCTGCACAACTAATGTCACAACAATACAAAGCATAAAAGCTTTTGCTCATTTGGGATGCTTGGCATCACCTTTCTGGTTTGCAAATTAACATCCATAGTAGAGACTTAATTCACCAGGATTTGCGTCTTTTTATGATCAACAGGAAGTCTCCTGGCTTTAAATAACCCAGCATTTCATTGTGAACCTGCTGGTTTTCTATTTTGGTCTTTTTGTGTTGTTTCTCCAACCAAAAAAATTAAAAAACAGACGTTTTATTTTCTGTGCTGGTAATTAAACAAAGAAACAAAATTTGATAATAAAACATTTAAGGGGCTGTAGAACTTGTACACACCCTAAAATCTGTTTATTGTGTGCATTTTATAATCAAACACTTACTTTCTTTCTCTGAGAGTGTGTATGCAGGAGTGTTTCAAATATAGACTGAATGGGGGGAGATAATAATAGGCATACTTGGAAATAACTATAAATGGATAAATAAAGATTTTACTGAGAAAGACCTGACGTGAGCTCTTGAAGAATGAGAATGTGGGCGGTCATGAAGAAACACCGTATGCAATCCAAATAAAGATTAAAATGTATTTATTCAATAAAAACAAGTAAAATAGATTTAACATTTACTAATACATTTGAACAGTTTTTTTTACTTATTTTGAAATGTCCAGGTGCGGTTCTAGGAGGGGTCCTGGGTGGGCCAATGCCACTCTAGACCCCCCTGTGGCCCCCCTGCCAAGGGCGGAATCACAGCATTAATAAACTGATTGTGTTTTGTGATTGTTTAGCAAGATACAAGATGTGGAACAAAAGCATGTGGATGAATAAGTTGTAGGTTGAAAAAAGATGCTAGCATAATTTTTGTAAAATAGTTTTAAAACTAATAGAAAAGCTGCAGTAAATGTAACTATTGTATATATTCACTAGAATTTGAAATATTTAAAAGCATTTTTGTAATGTTTTATTGTAAATGTGCCTCTCTAAAGCCTGTTTTGAAAAACGACTGCAGCCACTTCGCCGCAAAGCTGGCGTCAGGCAGCCTTTGGTCTTTCATAAGTGGTCAGCCTGTGGTGGTAATGTAGAGCGATCATGTGTTTTTCACAACAGATTACGTGCTGGTGATATAAAGGGGATGTGGAGGCGGTCTCTGTGCTGTTGATGCTTGGATGTAATTTCTTTTTTATCGCAATTAAAGCCACGCTCCTTAATATGTTTTCAAGAGCCGCTCCAAAAGGTGGCTGTCCTTCACAGTCCCAGTGAATCGTCTTGTGACCTGTGCTTCAGCTCTAAGAGCCAGAAGCTCCCAGATCTCCGCATCGCTCCAGTTTGCCATCTCAGCTGATAATGTTTACAAATGCAAAATGGACTCCTCGTGTTGAGTTGCATTTTCAACATCGTTGGGCGGGCCTCAGTGGACATTCCACATGCGATCATGACATCACCCTCTGATGCGCTACGGCGTGATTTTCATTCAGAAGTCTGACGTTGCTGTTACATGACTGTCAAGCTTGGTGGCACGAATGGCGCAATATTCTTGCCTCGCCATGCCGTCACAGCATTCAATTGAAAATTAATTCAAACAACATACCAGCCGGCAGTTTTACAATGACATGCCACCATAATGTCTTTTGAAAGCAGCTTAACAAGATGGCTCCCTACAACCACCCCCCACTCCTATTAGTCTAGAACCAGCCCTGGAAATGTGTATCTCTCTCTCGCTCTTGCTCTCTCTCTCTCTCTCTCTCTCTCTCTTGCTCTTCTTGGAAGATCAGTCAACAAACCAGATGATTATTATCAAGGTTGCATGAAAGGATGATTGACGGATTTAACAAGGGGAATGAGAAGGTGATTGAGGACGAACAGAAAATGAAAATTTGTTATTGAAAGATTTAATGTAACAGTGCCTTCTTGCCCTGGAGGAGATATTGATCACAAACAGTTCCAGCTCATCCTCATTGGGAGAAACAAAACACAGAATGATAATTATTGTAATCGATTATTTTCTGCCCTGGATAGTTAAGCCGTCCTTCATTCATGTCACCCTGACCAGGATGCTTCATCTACAAGCGTCATTATTAACCGATTTCCAGTATTTTCAGAAAAGATGCAACAGTTATGACAAATGCAACTATTTATAGCAACCGATTATGTTTGTATCTGGAGGTTAAATAACTTCTCGAGGATCTCTTCATCACAAGTTTCCATTTGGGAGAAACTTTGCCAATGTTTTCTGTTCCCCAACTCAAGTTTGCATTGATTCTTCATGTTTGCACTTTACAGGTTTTATTTTATTTTATTTGCTTTCTATAGGCCCAAGAGTCATCCAAGCCTCTAGAGACGAAGAGGGAACAGTGGAGGGAGACAGAAACAGGAGGAGAAGATGCTGAGGGAGCAGCTCTGAAGGTTAAACACATCTCCAAAGACCTACAAATTATCTCCGCCAAGCACAAACCCCCTTCTTATGGTTCACTCAGTCCTTATGGATGGCCCCAGAACTTCTCACAAGCCCCTGACCAGTACCTGTATCGCCCTCCTCCCAAACCCAAAGCTCCTGCTAAAACATCCCCAAAGGCCAAGAAGATCCTGGGCTGGGGGGATTTTTATTTCAATGTGAAAACAGTCAAGTTCAGCCTCCTGGTGACTGGAAAAATTGTGGACCACATCAATGGAACCTTCAGTGTCTATTTCCGCCACAACTCATCCAGGCTGGGAAACATATCAGTCAGCATCGTCCCACCATCCAAAACGGTAGGGTGGGAGGTTCTAGATCGCGCAGCTCAGGGTAGCGCCACCAGAAACTCTGTCCTATTCCCAGATCTGACATCCCAGCTCCCCAGCCCCCCTCAGTCCACCATTTCCACCTCACCAGAACATCAAAAATATCAACGGGACACGATGATGGTGACCGAACTCAACTGTCGTATCGAGTACCAGAGAACTAACAGATCGAAGAAGACCAAGCCCTGCATGTATGACCCGGGTCAGACCTGCTACTCAGAGAACACCCAGTCCCAAGCAGCTTGGATCTGTGCCAAACCCTTCAAGGTCATATGCATCTTCATTGCCTTCACCGGTACCGACTACAGGCTGGTGCAGAAAGTCTGTCCGGATCACAACTTTCAGGCAGACCAGAACCAGCAGCACCTCGGCTGACTGACACTGACATGTTTAACTGCTCATGCTGTACATTTTTCATACAAAACCCCCAATTACACATTCTAAAAGTTCCAGTTTTAAAGCAACACTAAATAAGTTTCTCTGCTTTCCCTCCTACTGGTTGAAAGCAGAATTACAACTGTCATAACTAACTCCGTTGCAGCCTGCTGTAGCTAGTGCTACCAGTGAGCTACCAATAACACGTACCAACTGATACTAAAGTAAGCCTTGAAGTAAAAAATACCGACACTGTTGGACAAAAACTATTATTACTTACAAGTCCAGTAGCAACAAAGCCAGGCCACCATCAGTCCGTGATTTTGTAGCCTCCATCAGCTCCCTCAAATGAATGTAGGCTACGCCGATGTTAACTTAGGTTCTAGCTGTTTGCTTCTCCTCTAAAGACATCACTGTCTTACTTTTACTTCTAGACTCCGCCATCATGCCAAACAATATCTTTTTCTTCTTCTTGTGCTTTTTACTGATGGTAAACAAACTGAAAATGCTAACTGCTAGCAGAGTAAAGAGCTAACAGCAGTAAAGCAGAGAGCTCCCACTAGTGAACCTACCCGTGCCACAAAACTAAGTGTGGGTTCTAATCAGCAGAGGGCTGTCAAATCTGAAGTTGGTAAAGTTTCTACCTCAAGAATAACTGAAACAACTCTGAAAGCAATTGCTTAAAGTGTTAAAACTCTTTAGTGTTGCTTTAAACTCATTTTCGTCTTAGAAAAACATTTTCAACCTTAAGGACAGTTTAAATCAACAACAGCTTGAAGCTGCTCTCATTCCTCGCAACAAGAATAATGTCCTCCAAAACAGCAGCTGTAACATCATTCCTATGCTCATTTGTCTTTCTGCTTTAGAAATATCATTTGCAACTATTTTCCAACTAAAGTTTGCTGGTGCATACTATTGATTTGTTTACTCAATAATTTCTTAGAGAGAATAAAACTACATATTTAAGAACATGTTTTAATGAGAAAATGTCACTTTTTAGCTGTTTGGAGCAAATGGGCTGTTTTTAATGGGACTTTTAATCTTTAAAGAACTAATTTTGATGATTTACTAAACTACCCTTGGAGGATTTTGTTTACCGGTATTTCTTGGAGCTTCTCCACCAAACCTCAGCTGTCACAAACCTGTAGTTTCCATTGCTGCAGTGTACATTACAGGTAAGTGTATTTGTGTCATTATTTAAACAACTCGGGTATGTTTAGATATGAATTAAAGGATTAATTTTCATATTTAGAGTCTGCACAGATTCTAACAATAGATTCTGCAAAGGAAATTTGTACATTATGGGCATCGTGCAAAAGAATTTGAAAAGATCATGAATGCAAAAGATGAAAGATGTTTTTTAGTGTGTTTCTATTTTAATGGTGATCTGTGGTCCAATGGAGCACAAACCTACCAGCCCAGACCAGCTTGCTTACATGTAGTTTTCTGCAAAACGCTTCCCTGAATCATGTTTGCTTTTTCTCCACTTTTCATTTTAATGGCTTGTTTAGAACATCAAAAGACATATGATCCAAACCCTGGATGAAAAGTGTGGTCATTTAGAGGGATGAAAGTGTTTTAAAAGCAAACTGTCTTTGTGGAGGACACCAAAGGAACGATCTTAAACAAAAAGAACAAAAAAAGATGGACGTTTTTTTTAACTCATTAAACTTATTTTTTAATGAGCAAGAAATATTTCTTTTTAGGTAAACTGTTTTTAATATTATGTACACCCCCCCCCCCCACCCCACCCCCCCCACCCCCCGCGTGATGCAGCTCACCTTCCTCGGGATTTCTGGATGTTTGGTGAGTGATGGATGAATCCTCAACGGCGGCACCAGGAGTGTCACAACGTGCCGGTGAGTGAGACGGAGGTGAGGATCCAAGTGCAGGGGAAAAAACAGGCAGGGAGACAGACAGGAACATTTAAAACACTGATTTAATGGAGGGCACGCAGGACAATGAAACAATGAACCAACCAGACAAAATGGACTAACAGGGTTTAAATACAGGAGGAGCTGGGACCTTGGGTGATTGGGAGACGAGAGGCAGGTGGGAGCAATTAACATGGACACAGGACTGAACAGAATAGGGAGACAGGACAGGGTGTGACAGTACCCCCCCCCCCCCCCCCCCACCACCAAAGGGCGGATTCCAGACGCCCACAGGAACATAGAGCAGGGCGGGAGGAGGGGGACCCAGAGGGAGGGCCGAGAGGGACCGAGGGAGAGGAGGCAGGGACCAGTAGAGTCCGGGGGCCTGCGCCTGGGGCAGAGGAGGCGACGACGGGCTCTTGAGGGCCTGCGCCTGGGGCAGAGGAGGCAGTGACAATGGGCTCTTGGGGGCCTGTGTCTGTGGCAGAGGAGGCGGCGACGACGGGCTCTTGGGGGCCTGCGTCTGTGGCAGAGGAGGAGGCGACGACGGGCTCTTGGGGGCCTGCGTCTGTGGCAGAGGAGGAGGCGACGACGGGCTTTTGAGGGCCCGCACCTGGTGAGGGCAGGACTGGCGGTGACCAGAGGCAGAGACGCCGGAGGACACGTCTTTGACTTCTGGACTGGAGGTGGCGGGGATGACCTCAGGGCTGGAGGTGGCGGCGACGGCCCCTGGGCTGGAGGCGGCGGCGTCTGCCTCTGGGCTGGAGGCGGCGGAGACATTGGACTGGAGGGGACGTCGACCTCTGGACTGGAGGGGACGCCGACCTCTGGACTGGAGGGGACGCCGACCTCTGGACACGAGGGAGCGTCGACCTCTGGACACAAGGGAGCGTCGTCCTCTGGACACAAGGGAGCGTCGACCTCTGGACACGAAGGAGCGTCGACCTCTGGACACGAAGGAGCGTCGACCTCTGGACACGAAGGAGCGTCGATCTCTGGACACGAAGGAGCGTCGACCTCTGGACTGGAGAGAGCGTCGACCTCTGGACAAGAAGGAGCGTCGACCTCTGGACACGAAGGAGCGTCGACCTCTGGACACGAAGGAGCGTCGACCTCTGGACACGAAGGAGCATCGACCTCTGGGTTGGAGAGAGCGTCGACCTCTGGGTTGGAGAGGGCGTCAAGTTCAGGACTGGAAGGGGCATCGACTTCAGGACTGGGGGTGTCGACCTCCGTCGACTTCTGGTCCGGAGGCGTCGACTTCTGGTCTGGGGGCGTCGACTTCTGGTCCGGGGGCGTCGACTTCTGGTCCGGGGGCGTCGACTTCTGGTCCGAAGGCGTGGACTTCTGGACCGTCGACTTCTGGTCTGGGGGCGTTGACCTCTGGTCCGGGGGCGTCGATTTCTGGTCCGTCGACTTCTGGACCGTCGACTTCTGGACCGTCGACCTCTGGTCCGGGGGCGTCGATTTCTGGTCCGTCGACTTCTGGTCTGGGGGCGTTGTCTTCTGGTCCGGGGGCGTCGATTTCTGGTCCATCGACTTCTGGACCGTCAACTTCTGGGCCGTCAACTTCTCGACCGTCGACTTCTGGTCCGGGGGCGTCAACTTCTGGTCCGGGGGTGTCAACTTCTGGTCCGGGGGCGTCGGCTTCTGGTCCGGGAGCATCGGGTTCTGAACCGTCGGCTTCTGGACCGTCGACTTCTGGTCCAGGGGCGTCGACTTCTGGTCCAGGGGCTTCGGCTTCTAGACCGTCGGCATCTGGACCGCCGGACTCTGACCGCCGGCTTCTGGAGTGGAGGAGGAGTTGCTGCAGACGGGACCGCTTGGACAGGCTGGACCGTATGCGGTGCGACCTCCGGGACCACCGCTGGAACTGGATGCGGTGCGACCTTTCGGACCACCACTGGAACAGGATATGGTGTGACCTCCAGGACCACCACGGGAACTGGCTGTGATGCATCCACCGGGACCACCGCTGGAACAGGAGCTGACTGAACTGGTGGTGCCGGAAACTGGGAGAGCAGGGAGGATAGATTGTCCAGCTGGAGCTCCTGGAGACTGAGGCTCTGATGGAGTTGGGCCAGCTCAGCTCGGAGACCGGCGAGCTCTGCTGGGTGGACTGCGGGCTCGATCCTTTGGCCAAGAGATGAGGGAGCTGCAGACTGGACCGGAACCTTCTCCTGGTAATTCGAGGAGGATAGGGTGTCCAGCTGGAACTCCTGGAGGCTGACGAGCTGACATATCCGGCCAAGCTCCGCCTGGAGGCCGGCGAGCTCTGTCAGCTGGGCTGTAGGCATGGTCCCTCCGCCTGCAGATGACGGAGGCGCTGATTGGACCGGAGACGGGACTGCTGGTCTGACTGGGGGCGGGTCCAAGCTGGCGCGCCGAGCCGGAGCTGCAGCGAGCTCGCGGCTCCGTCCAGGGACCAGGGGTGACGGTGGAGCCCGGCATCCTTCCCAACGCCGTGGGCCAGCTCCGGGGGAGCACACAGCCAGTCTGGTGCCCACGTAGCAGGAGCGGTCTAGCTGCGTCTCCTGGTCCAACCTCACATCTAGCTCCGGGAGGGTGGAGGGGATCGTCGCAGCCGGGGTTCGGGGACGGCGTCTGCGGCGAGATGAGGCCAGAGGAGGAAAAGCCGGCCGGTGATCTGCGGTTAAAAACTGGAGCAAACACTCCCAAGGAAGAACCTCCCCGCTGGATCGTTTACTGGGTTGGCTCATTCTGTCACAACGTGCCGGTGAGTGAGACGGAGGTGAGGATCCAAGTGCAGGGGAAGAAACAGGCAGGGAGGCAGACAGGAACATTTAAAACACTGATTTAATGGAGGACACACAGGACAATGAAACAATGAACCAACCAGACAAAATGGACTAACAGGGTTTAAATACAGGAGGAGCTGGGACCTTGGGTGATTGGGAGACGAGAGGCAGGTGGGAGCAATTAACATGGACACAGGACTGAACAGAATAGGGAGACAGGACAGGGTGTGACAAGGAGAGCCTGACCCAGAAATGTGGAGCCTCTCGCAGCAGGAGAAGAAGCTCGTCACATCAGCGGTGAGACAGAAAGTTTGAAGAAATCCGACAGAAGGATGATTTTTCGTGGGATAGATTATATAGCAAATACAAGCAGAGACTGGCAGCTGAAGTAAAAAATTTACCAAACTGGGAGGTTTTTTAAAGGCAGATGAAGAAAATAATCCACAGACCAAAAACTTAACTTTTTTTTTTTTTGCTTTAATTTAGTAATTTCCTCATTCACAGGATCTCTGGGATTTGTGAAGACATATTTTTCTTTTTGGCTTTATTTATGTCAAGCTCAGGTTTATGTTTGATTATTTTGTCGTTTTTAAGTTTTAATTAGAAAACCTAAAAGGTGTACAAGGAACCAAAGGTGTAGACTTGGAGGCGGAGCTGATGGGGACTGTTTCAACTATATAAAGGTGCCAAATGGAGTAACATTTAAAAAAAGAATATTTAAACAGGGAAGGGTTATATTCTGGAGGATGGCTGATCAGCTGTAATGAACAAATTAGGAGATGATGAAAACAAAAACAAAAACAACAAGTGCTGCACTCAACAAAGCTGTATTCCTAAATTTGAGAAGACAATTGTCCCTTCACTTTGTAATCACCATGTCGGACATCAATTACTAAAAACAACAGCAACCACATGAGCATGTGGGAAATTCCATGTCAGTCTGGTTCAAACTCAGTTCATTGGACAGACTTTTACTCTGAGTTATCAGGCTGTGAACAAAACAAACACCTGTGAGGAGAAAAGCCTCAGACAGGAAGATACGGGATAGAAAAGAGCAAGAAAACAACTTTGGACGTTTTTCACCGAGTCCAACGATTCAACAGAGTTATAACTGAACTCTTTTCTAAGGAGGTTATTCTGCTTACAGCTTTTGCAAATCACTGATTTAATCCGTGGCAAAGATGGTAGAAGGTAGAAGATGCTCTGACAATTATGAATCTGCAGTTCAGTCAGTCGCAAGAATGTCTGAAGATTTTCTTCTTCAGGTGCTGCTTGTCAGTCACCTGTGAGTCTGACTCCCAGAGGAAAGACTGTTTTTTTTTCTATAAGAACGCTGTCAAATTATCCCATTAGCTTCCTCAGTGATGTCTTTTTATTGATCTCCATGTTTTAAGGTGAGCGGTGGGAGGAGGCGTATGTGTGTGTGGGGGGTGAGACAGAGTTCATGTCAAATACAGGGGACTGGATTTTGAACCTCACTAGAATGATTGAGCGATCCCTGAACAGTGACAGGTTTAGTCTAATAATGAGACTTCGGAGGTGGGTGAAGAAGATGGAGTGAGAGTGAGAGGAAAAAATAAGCTGAAGTGAGAGTGGGAGAAGAGACGAGACTGACACAAGAAAAAAAATCATTTGCATTCTGTACTTTTTTCTGCAGTGTTATTTCTCCTATACATAAACCCTCAGTGTTTTATTAGCTTTGTTAGTAAACTATAACAGCATTATGATCTTGGTCTTTTCTAGGAAAGTAATGATTATTACTCTAAAGTGTTATGATTTTGTTTCTAAAGATCACACGTACCACCGTGCTTATTATCAGAACTCCTGCAGCCATGCAGCTCTGCAAAGGACATCCTGGACAAAGGTAAACACTTGGTGGATGGAGCTCAATCAGAATCAAAAATATGAAAAATCTGTCATTGCTGGAAAAGCTCTCATGTAGTTTTCCAACCAGCAGAAGGTAGATCTGAATGTTATGTGGATGATGCAGCTCAGTAAAATACTTTTCAGTAAACCTGAGACATTATTATGCAACACAGTGCAACTCAGCTGCTCCAGAAGGGATTATAATTGGTATATATTTAATATAAATGATGTAATTCAATGGCTAATAAGTAAAGCGTAAGGATATTAAAGAGGATAGAGGGTGTTTCTCACTGTCGAGGGACCTCGCCTTGCCTGTAAGGTTTCTTGCATATGAGGACATTGTCCTTCCTTGGTCAAAGAAAACAGTTGAAGGGAACAGACTTCTCACATCGCGTGAGGTAAACTTATATTTCATACTTATAAGTTTCAATGTAAATGTATAACGAGCCTTTTACTTTTTTAATTGGTTAAATTAAATATGTAAGCAAGTTAGAACCTGCTACCGAAGCTTCAACTATTAAACAACTAATCAACCATAGCTAACTGCTTTGGATCTCAAAAACATTTTAGATATCAGCCCGACAGCTACAATGAGTTCATTTCTATTTAAACTGGAAGTTTGCCCCCGAAGTAGCTGCTGGCTCCCGATTCACCATCCTTTTTAAAATACCGCGATGTATTCTGGGAAGTTTTTGACCGAAAGAAGGCAACAAGGCACCTTGCATGTATCCCTTCTCAGCTAGCTAACAAACAGAGGACAGATGCCTTGGTAGCGCATGGACATTGGAACTGATTGGAACACGCCTTGGCGATTCCTGATGACTTATCTCTAGGCAACCGGGGCGAAACCAAGGCATCAAGGTGAGGTTCCTTGACATTGAGAAAAACCCACAATTTAACATAGGCTGATGGAGAAGATACATGACCTGGATCTGCCTAATCTGATTAATACTTTAAACTAGTAATTGGGATTTTCCCATTTGAAATAAGTTTCCTGCATCTCCCTCCTACTGGTGGAAAGCGGTTTTACAGCTGTTGTAAACAACTCTGCAGCAGCCTGCTAACTAACAAAGGCTAACACAAGCAAACTGATACTAAAGCCATGAAGTAAAAAAGATCCACATTATTGGACGAAATATATTATTACTTACAAGTCTAGTAGCAACAAAGCCAGGTCACCATCAGTGATTTCGTAGCATCCTTTAGCTCCCTCAAATGAGTGTAGGCTGAGTCGATGTTCACTCTGGTTTTAGGTCTTTGCTTCTCCTCCAAAGACATTACTCTCTTACTTTTAAAAATTCTTCTCCTTTTACTTCTTTTTTATTGATGGTTGGCGAACTGAAAAAGCTTACTGCTAATCTTAATATTAGCTACAAGCACTGTAAACAGTTATTGCTGTAAAGCAGGTTTCCACTCATACTCACCCAAACATTAAAGTAAATTGCCAGTTTCTGGCCAGCAGAGGGCTATAGAGTGCTATCCAATGTGAAGTTGCTCAAGTTTCTGGCTCAAAAACCACAGAAACCAGTTTGAAAGCAACAGCTTAGTTACCAGTTTCTTCATTTTTATCACTTTCTTTAGTTACATTAATCCCCAAAACTGACTTTGTTGTGCAGTTTAGAAACTTTCCCAAAATCATTGTTATTTTTGACAACATCAGGAGGCGTTTGCGTGATCAAATTCAGTTTCACACACTGGAGCTGTCGTTGGACAGAAACCTCTTTGACAGACGTTCAAAGAACAGAGCAGCTTAAGGATTACTGCCAGACGCTCCACATCCAACCATCAGTCAGGAGGAGAAACAGAAAAGAGAAAATGGGAAAAATTTTATCTGCATCCACATTTTTACCAAAATACCAAAATCCTCCTAAGAACATTTTATCATTCATGCACTTCTTATGATGGTCCACTGGAAGATGCAGACACTAATCCTTAACATTATGACCACCTGCAGCAAAACCTGACCTATATTCGTCTCCCACCCAAAGCCTTCCCATTAAGCATCAGTTTCTAGTTTAGATGTTCCATTAGGACCATCTACTGTTTCTCTCTGGTCCTCTTTTGGTTTCCCAACACATTTAACTTTGATGCATGCTTGGACTATCACTAACCTGCTAGCTCCTGCATCCATGAGTATGTGACCAGATTCTCTTATTTCTGTGGAACCACAGAGAAGAAGCCCTGCAGAGATCCATCTGTCACACTTTGGCTCCTGTCAAAAGCACTCACCTCCTTGTGTCTGCAGCTTTTGCCTTCAACACATCAAACTTGAAAAGCAAATGGACCTAAAATGTCCACAGCTGGGTGGGCTTTTAACAAGATAATTATACTATTTTCTCTTTATCTGTCAGTTGTCATGTTGTTGCTGACTGGTGCAAAATTTAAGTGGAAAAGAGACCACATTTCTTCTAAAACCATGAAGTCTTGAATTCTGGTACTGCTCTGAGGCCAAAATGATGTGTGTGTGTGTAACGTCCAGCTGATCATTTTTATTATGATAGGCAAATTAAATTGAATAAATTTATTTTATGGGAAATAAGCAAATGTGTGTTCAAAACAAATGAGTTATTTCAGTCTAAAGTATTCTAAGATGTTTTTCTGTTTCATGCAGCATCATTTCTGCCTCTGCAGGCTTCTATGCCCAAATTTCCCAGGTGCTGCTGAAGAAGGGATTAACCCTGGTGTCAGCTGGGTTTTTCATTCGAATTAGGATTAACTGAATCTGAGTTTTATAAATGACAAACTCAATGTTCCTCCTAATTCTCTCAGGTACAACAAACCAACCACTGGTTTTTGGCTGACGTTTGACCTCGTGGGATAGACAGGGCTTGAGCTGAGAGGGTTCTGGAGTTGACCATCAGTTAACAAAAACATCTGTCCTGGAGACAACAGCACCCTTGTGCCATGTAAAAACATTTAACTCAGGAAAGTCTTTATTACCTGATTTGTCTGTGTTATTTAAGCTGTTTGACATTTATTTGTCCTGCTTTTCCTACAGGAGCTCCATCTTTGACCTCTCGACATTTTAAGGAGTTGTGGATAAAGGCTTTCAGGATTAGAATTAGAAATTGGAATTAGAAACAAAATTTTTAATTTATTCTCATCCCTCCAGAAATCTTTGCCCAACTCTGAGCCTGTCATACTGAAGGATCCTGACGCATACCTAGCTTCACCAGCAGATGGAGCTATTCCAGGAGTCCCTCATCACTAACACCCCATTTCCTGTCAAATGTCCTGTTTTCTACTGTTTGCATTCATGATGGGAAACGCTCGCTACATATTTATAATATATAATAACAACAACACAGCTCCCAGACTAAAACGTGCTTCAAATCTATTCATACACATGTAAAAGTCAGTTAATACAGATTATTTTTATTGCTGAAAGAAACTAATTAAAATGTAATATAATTCCACACATACTCTAATATTTATGATAATTTGTACTTTATAATATTCCGAATACTAAAGTTTGTATTAATGTTTGTGAATATCTTCAAGCCTCTGGTGGACCCAGGGTGAGAACAGATACTGAAATTGTACAGTAGTAAAATATATAAATGCATTTGAAAAGTTGTATTAGTAAATAAATGTGATTATATTAATAAAGAGTAAAAAGATCTTTGTGCACTGAAAAAAAGAGTTGGCCACAAAATTGAACTTTATGTAATTTAATTAAATGTAAAATTCCATGTAATTTTATACATAAAGGGAATGAAGATTTACAGGTAACATGTTCTTATGTTTTAGTGTATTTGACTTGTGTTTAACTATTTTAATAAGTACATTTAATAATTTTAATTTTATTTAGTTAAATCCAACATTAAAGTTTTACTTGGTTATTATTACTACGGCCAATAATTTACTAGGAGGATTTATTGCCTCCGAGAATTATTTAAAAATCCTAAAATTGGATTTGATGAAGTTGGGTTTACAAAACATGTTTAGTTTAGATTTAGTACATTTGGTTCTTGTTGAACAATTTTGATAAATAACAGGTGTGATTACAATTATTTTGTTAAATCTTACAGAAAAGATTTAGCTGGTGTTTATTAGGGCCAAAAACATTTTTGAGTACAACAATTGCTGCTGAGTTTCAAATTGCATCATTACCGGATAACCATCTGGTTTACTGAATGTTTAGTTATTTTTATGCAAGTTATTTTATTAACCGTACCCAGCTGCTGTCAGACAGATGGGCATGTGATCGTTTAGTTCATTAATGTGAGGAGGGAGGAGATTCTGGAATTTTTATCAACACTGTGCCGTTTGAAGCTGATGGAATTTCCTTCAGTCATTTCCTGTGGACTTCAGGGAAATGTGGAGTAAAATCAAACAGCAATGTTTACTTTTCTTCTCTGTGCAATTTAGCTGATCCCTCGACATTTACAGAGATGTGACAAATAGATAAAATCAGAGTCGAGAAGCTTTTCCTCCGAATCAAATTTGACAAAATCACTGTAACCCGAGCTTCAAATCTCTGATTTGCTCAGGTAACGTCCAGAATAATCACAATTTATATCAATTCTACCACTAGAACCAGTTAAAGCTTAATAATTTACATAGAAAATCACTAACAATGTTTTTATTAAACTAGTTTGTCTAATAAAATAAAACAAAAAATAATTTCTTTTTAACAGTTGAAAAAGAAAAAATGAAAATGTCAAACTTGGATGTTGAAAGGGTTTCTCCATCTTTAATGTTTTACTGGTTTTGTTGGATAACTGTACCATTTTGTATCCAGTTATTATTTTTCTTTTGATAATTATTTGGGTTTTTGGCATACTGACAAAACTGCATGACACTGATGTGTATCTATATTTATGTCATGTTTGGGTCCCTAAATGGGTCCCAGGAATCTGCAGGGCTTCAGCTTCTGTAACTTTAACTCTTCCTCTCCCACTGCTCCTCTTAATCATGATAACGATGCACTCAGACATATGTTCCTTTAATTCTGGGATGAATGATTAACTTGGCTGCTTCTTTTCAGTATATTTCTTCAGTATTCTGGTAGAAAACTAACTTTTAGACCCCCAGGACTCGACAAAGAAACACAAAATGAATGGATCAGTGCCGCTGCACACCTCAGGACTGAATATTCATTCTGAGAGAAGAAGACTGAAAGGATGTTTGTTTTCACGCTTTGTGAGGAGTTCAGCTTTTCACTGACGGTTTGTTCCTGACAGAGGAATGTGTCTCCTCCATGGAGGACAGGCGGGTCAGAGAGGACGGGGGCCGTACACAGCTGTGTCGTCAGAAAATCAACACAAACAAACCCAAAGACACACACACACACACACACACAAGCTCGGACAAAGACTGACCCACTTCATTTCTCTGCCTCGTTCTCATGACCTGACATCTCCTCTGTGTGAGAGTTTTAATGCTTTAAATCAGCTTTAGAGAAAACGTTTGACTCCTCACGTTCCCACACTCCAACCGTCAACCGTCAACCGTTTTGCTATCTTCAAGAGAAGTTTTGAAATTTCCATTTATTTGTTTATTTCAGTTTCTTCATCTGTTTCTGTGGAGTTAAGAAGAGGATGAGAGAAACCATTAATGCAGTTTGGAGCATCTCCTCAGTTTTTCTCTAGACATTTGCTTTTTCACTCCTTTTATGTCTTTATTCACCATTTTCAGAGGAATCTTGATTGAAATTTCCATTTAACTTTCAAAAAGATGAATTTAATCAGCATGTGTTCCCATTTCAGCTGAATCTATAAAAAAAAGCCAAATAAATAAACATCTGAGACATAAAATGGTCTTTTTAGCTAAAAAAATGTCTCCTTACATTTTTTGTGTGATTGTTTTGTAACTGATGTGCTGCTGCCTTAGAATAAAATAACAAATTTAAAAACTGACAAGAAGAAAATATAGATATTGTGACTTCTGAATATATTGTGAAAGGCTGCGTCTTTAACTGGATTTTACTAACATTTTTAAGTAATTATTTTTTAAGTTTGTGAATAAGTCGTGTCATGTTGACATTTAATAAAACGTAAAAAAATATAAATGTTGTGACTGGATGGAAACATGGCTGGGTGTTTGTCTAGGATATAAACACAGATTTCTGCTGCCTGTGGCACACAGATGAGCACTGTTCTCAATCCTGTTGATGCTGTCACTGATCAAAGACTACCGTCTCACACACACACACACACACACACACACACACACACACACACACACACACACACACACACACACGCACACACAGATGGTGCATGTGACTGTGCTGAATGAGCACCATTCAGGCTGCAAAGTGACAGCTGTGCTGCTAACAGATAAATCAAATTCATCCAGGTGCGACAAGAAAAGACACTCCCACAAACATGGAAAGCTAGTTTATTTATAGAAAGACTCCAGTTTAATCAGTGCACTTGTTGTTATCATAACTGGTTGTTTAATTTAGTGGCAGCTAAACCAGAAATCACTCATCAGTTATAAAACACAAGCATTTGACGCTGAAAGCGATGCTGCTCTGCAGGAAAACATCTGAAACGCAGTTAATTTATTTATTTATTTTCTAAGTTCAGTTTAATATCTGGACACATACTAAGGAAATAAAATGATCCTTTCTTTTGTTTTGGTTCATTTAGGTGCTTTTTATGTTGCTCTGTGGATGTTTGTGCAGAATGACAAAAACGAGAAGCCCAGGGAAAAACCAGAAACTTCCTAAACAAATTAAGTTTAAATGCATCGGCGATGTGGGATTAGAAGAACCACAAAAAACAAATAAACTCTGGTAAACTGTAACTGAACTGTAAATGAGTGATAGACTGTTTATCCTTTCAGCAAATGTCAAAATGCTCAAATTTGACCGTCTTGGTCACGTTTACCAGCAGCTTTTTAAAATCCCGCAGGCTCAGAAACACTAAAGAGTTTGTTACACCTCCTGATTTAGGCTTCAGTTTCATTGGTTTTGTCAGGAAGGAAATCTGAGCCCAGATCAGGATCTTCTGCACCTTAATCCAGTTTGTTGTTGAAATTCAGAACTTTGGTCCCTCCTTCTTCAGGTTTTTGTAGTCTGTGGTGATGGCCACAAACTGTGGGAATGTTAATCACACAGATCAGTTAAAATCTGCCCAACAACCCAGTCAAACCAGACTAAATACTTAGTGAAGTTACCTTGTACTGGTACGTGGGGTCAAGTTTATTCCACGGTTCTGGGTTTTCGGTTTTGTTCCAGCTAAACACAAAAGCACACACTGTTCATTTAGTGCACTAAACTGGGATTTACATGGATTTTTATGCTCAAGTGTCAACATAAGCAGCAGCTAAATGTTGCATTCCCATTGTCTCCACTTAAAATAACATGCACACTGTAGTAAAGTTGTGTTGGAGCTAATAAAGCCTGCAAAGTAAAATGCAGTTAAATGTTACTCATATATATATATATATATATATATATATATATGTGTGTGTGTGTGTGTGTGTGTGTGTGTGTGTGTGTGTGTGTGTCAATCCAGTACTTAGAAATCTGCATACTGAACTTGTATTTTTGGGTGGTACATAATAAATAGAACAAAAGTTTCTAAGTACTTTGTACTTTTTTCTATCAATAATAGTGACATGTGTGTAAGTGTATTTTGTATGCGTTAGTAGCTCCATCACAATTATCTACTGCTGTGTTCTCTTATTTATTTTAAACAGCAAATGGTTTTCCTGCTTTTTTCAAGTAAGGTTAACTAATCAGACTTGAAAGTGCATGGGGGTAAATCCAGCAGGAATGTCCTATGTTCCTGCTGAGAGGATCTTTCAATGCAAAAGTGGCAGATGAACCTGGGGACATTGGAGCTTTTTAAAGCAGAAATCCACTTTGGGAGTTGGGTCAGTTTTGCTTTTGCTTGTTGAGTTGGGTGAGAAACCAACTCCAAAAGACCACCAGACAGCAGGTTTCTCTATTCCAGCATCACAAACACTGATTAATAAATGTATTGTCAAAAGGTCCAGAAGTCTTACGTTACGTGTGGTCCTCTGGCCAACCGGATCAGATATAAGAACGCACCGCCCATTCCTAGGCAGATGAAGAAGAACTGAGGGACAAGCTGAAAGAAACAGAAACAAACATCTAGTTTCTTTCATTTTTCCGGTGAATGGAAGTTAGATCCTTCCTAATTAGCAATAAACTAAAACCTAATCTGCTCCTCTCTGTGTGGACTTTAAAGCTTGTGTAACTGTGGCCAGCTGACCAACAGCAGCTCTGAGGATTAATTATGGGCCTGGTTGGACTCCAGCCTTCAGCCTAATGAACCTGCTGACACAAAGTACACTGTAGGAAATAAAACGTTGAATTTACCTCACCAATTTATGTCAACTGGCCCCAATAAACCTAATGCTAAAATGTACAGAGCAATAAATATTGTTATATTAAAAGTTTATGCATATTTATCTTTACATTTAAGCAACTAGGTTTAGTCAAACCAGTTGACATAACTTGGTTACATAAATTCGACCTTTTATTTCTTACAGTGTACTGTGGTCTTATGCAAGCAAGGGACTCCAGTGTTGTTGAACACTCACAACAAGCATTACAATTACGTGTAAAAAGTTGACAGTTTTATTATTAATTAAAACTTTTACCTACTTTTACCTGGATTAAAACGCTGAATTATGAAAACAAAAATATATAGAAAAATCTAAATTCAACGATTAATTATTTTGGTGTGTCTGTTTTCTTGTACAATCCAAATATTAGTTAAAATATTCACAAAAGGGATAATGTATGATGAAAATGTGAATTAATCAAACATTATGAATTATTTAGTTACTTGGATGCTAAAAATATGATTTTGAAAGTTAAAAATTGTAAGAAAAAGAATAATTTAATCAGAGAAAAAAATCATTATTTGTGACAGCCTCTTTTATATAAACTTTATTTTATTCTATTGTTCTGAATGAATGAATGAACGAACGAACCAATGAATCGTTTGGACATGAGTAAATCTGCTTCTTTTTCTCTTTTAGGAACTCGTTTGCTCAAGTTTCACATCATTTCATCGTTGTCATCATTTTACTCAGTGGCTTTTAGTCACAATGGTCTCTGTTAATGAGTGGATACTGCACGTTTTTTGGTCCCATCCTGGTTTTAACTGTGGGTGCTGGGCTGGATTTTTAACAGTTCCTAATTTGGTTTGATAGTTGTAAGCTTTAATGTATGTTTTGATGTGTAAATTGGACCACTATGGTGTACAGAGCTTTGTTTGGCCCTTCGGCCATGTGAAGACGCTATATAAATAAAGCTGAACGTGCAATTAACTACCTGGATTTGTTAGGTTTCCACATGCACTCAACAAAAAACACAAAAATCTACCTATTTTGATTTAAGGAGGCTGAAAATACCACATGGTTGAAAAAAAGTGGAGGTTCGCATTAACAAGCATCTGCAGAAAGGATCTGCTGCACCTTAGATATGAAGATTTACTCTTAATCATGAGCTGGGATGTTTCAAGATTACATAATCTTTTGCAAAAATGTGTTCATTACAAAGTAAAAATTGAGAATAAAGTTCCAGGTGCAGCCATCACGGGCTGTCCCGTCCTCCTCATGTAAAAGACTACAGAACAAATAAAAATAAAAGTAATTTTTATTAAATTTTCCTTAAGTTTGTTACGGAACAAGCACAACTTTTCTCTCTACAGATTATTATGTTATACCTCATGTGGGATCAACACACCAGTAACTGAAGTAAACCTGAAGCCGGCCCCATAAACTCCATAAACTGTTGCATAAATCACATTTCTGCTCGTTTAAAGCCCAACAAACCTCTTAGGAGTTCATGAAAAATCTGTTCACTACAGATTTAGCTCCTGTTCATCATCCTGCTGATGCTCTTGTGCTCATTTTTATAACATTTTATGATTAGTTTAGTTTTTATCTGTCCGGCTTACTGTCCATCTGTTTGACTCAAACTTTCTCTCTGCCCTACGCTGAGGATGCTTTTGGAGTCTCAGGGGAGATTTACTCCCTTCAGTTTCCCTCTCCTGCTCCACGCTACTGCCTGTCTCTCAGCCTGTCTGGGTTTTTTTTTTTTTTTTTTGCCAGAAACTGAGGAGCTCTGGTAGTTTTCATCCCTGCAGCTTCTCTCCTTCTTTCTCCCCAGGGAGGAAAACGACAGGAAGTTAATACTCTGTCACTCCTCTCCTGTGACAGTAGAGCTGGTTAAAAATTCAGAAATAATCCCTTCTCCTGTGGGGAAATCTCATATTTTTAAATAAATTTTCTTCCAAGATCAGATTTTCTAAATGCTTATTGTGTCCATGTGTGTTTTAATGGTTTGTCCTTGGATCCTTAAGCCTCTCAGTTTGGCTTCATTTAAGAACAACTTAACCGACTGAATTAGAGCTGGGCTGAGATTAGAAGAGACGTAATTAGACGTCTCATCAGGTCTCCTGCCTTGGCTGATCAAGGAAATGCAGAGTCATGATTGTTTACACCTAACATGACATTTAGTTGTTAAACATGATCTAAAATGCTGCATCATCAGGTCTAAAGTGGGATTTTTGCTGCTTGAAAAGAAAAATCCAGTCAAAACCAGGAGATTTGTTATTCAGCACTAAAGCATCTTTTTGTAAAAAGTAAAATAAAACCTTCTTGATGACATTTTCGAAACTCAAAACTACACAGAGTCATTAAAACGTGAAAAATGCGGGTTACTCACCCCAGGGTGCCTCTTAGCGTGATCTACTGCTGCCCGAAACATCGGTGCCCCAATTTACTGAACTTTGTGTGCTGTGGATGAAAAATAACTCACAATCAGGCCTTTGAGTTCCTGCAAACAGCTCTGCTGTAGCTGACAGGATTGGGACCTGTTGCTCTCAACATGGAGGGAGGAGGAGGAGGAGGAACAGGTCATTTCCATCTAATCACAGCTACCGCCGGCTCCATGTTTGGCGATTACTCTGAGCTGAATGCTGTGGGGCATTTTGATGCTTCATTCTTAAAAATGCTCATTTAATACCCCAGCAGGGGCGGCTGATGTTCTTATCGCATTAAACAACTTTCTGCTCGTCATTTCCTTCATGTTGTCTTTTGGGACCTGAATGGACAGATGGACACAGATAGTTTTCAAGCAATTTACACTAATCTATGGAGGAGAATTAGGGCTGCTGAAAGGGAAAAAAGGAAAATAAAGATAATTCTTACTTTAATCTCAGAATTCTGACTTTATTCTCAGAAATCTAAAAGTCTAAATTCTGAGATCAAAGTCAGAATTCACTTTATTTGTCTTTTTTTCTTTCACTGGCCCTAATCCTCTACCATACTGCTCCTTGTGGGTTACACAAGAAAAAAAGTCATAATAAACTTCTTTAAATCGATTTAAAATACAAAGAGATTAACACATTTCACTGTAGAGTTGTGTTATGATGTTTTGTTGTCCTAATCCTGAATCCCCTTGGCTGCGCCTGTCCTAATCAGCATCTCTGTACCTTTTCAAGTTTCTAACCAATCAGCTGGGCCAAAGATGCACTCAAACCCTGAGGGTTTGGTAACATAGCAACCCCGTGTAGAGACCATTATTGGCAGCAACAAAAAGCTGTTGAATTTTCAAACGTCCATGCAAGCTGTTTAACTTAACACCGGCTGAATTATAATTCTTATTAGCATTTTATTTAAAGTAGATACTTTTCAAATCACTGAAAGGCCCAAAATTAAAGATGTACTCTTATTTCTTCTATCTGCAGCTTCTTTTTCCTCTAAAAGCAGCTGGAAACAAAACCAAACCCCTGAGAGGAAAACACACCATGTGCATCAAAAGAGATGCACGCTGCATATAAATAATAATAATAATAACCATCATCATCATCATCATCGTCGTCATCATCATCATCATTAATAATAATAATAATAATAATAATTATTATTATTATTATTGTTATTATTATTATACATACATTTTTTGAAAACAAATAAAATCATATTTCAAACACGGCGGCTCCTATATTAACAGCAGAGATGTTTTATCCAAACTCGTTACATCCTGCTGGTCTGCTCTGGATAATAAAAGCAGCATTTGTTTGGTCATGTGATGATTATTCTGGGGGGATAATTGTGCTTTCATGATAAAAATGTTTAATTTGATCATGAAATTACTCAAAAAGTAAAACAAAGTTCCTAAATAGCTCAAAATGGTTTCCTAAATGAATAGTTAGATTGAATATCATAAACATTTGTAACATTTTACACATATAAATTGTTTGTTTTTTAGCTGATGATCAAATATAATTATTTTCTTGTTTTTAACAGAAACCAAATTTGTTGTTTTGTTATGTAAAACTCTGGTCCTAGACTGAGGTTTCACACATTTACAGCTATGTGATCTGAAAGTTTCTGTTTACTGGTTAAAATAAACCTCTCTGTTCTGCTCTTGTGGTTCATTCACAGCGTGTGGCAATAAGTTGCACACAGAAAATATGAGACTGTCTGGCCATTTTAAGGAAAACTTTGTGGTGCATCTTTTATTTTTCTCTCCTTGACCATTAGCTGATCTCTGTCTGCTGCTCCCGTTGACCTACAACACTGCAGCTCACTAATAGATCCTCCTAATTGGACATCGGCCAACATGGTGACAACCTGGGCTCAATGCACAGCAGAAATCCACCCGGTGCAGGAACTTGTGAGCCAATCAATAAACATTTTATTCAATAGAAACAACAATTGATGACTGTTGCGGCATAAAATTTGATCTATGTGCAACAATGTGTGCTGTAGTGACACTAAATTTAGGTAAAAACACATTCATGTTGATTTTAGGTTTTCATAGGCCTAAACTCTGCATAATTCACCTGCTTGCTTGTTTTGACTCAATGTAAAAACCTCACAATGTGTTAAATAAAATAACATTAAGTGTTCTCATTTGTTTAAATATCATTTTAGAAGCTGTGTAACCATGGAAACAAATCCAGCTTTGTTTTAAGTTTACACATTCATGGTTGTTTTTTTAATTATTATTGTCCAACTTAGCTGCTGCTGATTTTCTCTCTCTCTTTGTGTTTGTTAGAAACAGAGTGAGAGAGAGAGAGAGAGAGAGAGAGAGAGAGAGAGAGAGAGAGAGAGAGAGAGAGAGAGAGAGAGAGAGAGAGAGAGAGAGAGAGATTGCAACCTGAGGTAAAGCAGCACAGGCTGGGCGCTAGTTTGAGCCCTGGCACAATTTACCTCATAATTCTGTTGCATCACCACGGTCTGCAGGTTAACACCTGTAACAGGTTAGCAACCATAATAAACGAAAACCTGCAGGACAGCTGCAGCCCACAAAGGTAAATTCTTTGGAGGCTACAAACTGTTAGAAACATGACTTTAAAAAATAAAATAAAATAAATATCCATAATTGAATCATGAACTGTATAAGTTTTAAGAAAATTTAGTAGAAATTGAAAATACATTAGTCAAATTGAGGTCCAATGTTTAGATTTGGTGTTCCTTTGCGCCACCAAGTGGTGAAAAACTCATACGTCAACATTTTGTCCATCCTTTTTAGCTTTATTTCATCTCAGTTTTAACCATAATAACTTATTTTTATCTGAAATGAGACTAGGTGGTCTTTAAAATCCAGTTTAAGTAATCATTTATTACAGGTTAATTTTAATAACTGGCCAAAATCTCAGGTCAGACTTCACATATTTATTTTGTCCGATAAGTATGTAAAAGTTAACATGAAAGAGCAAATGGGAAAAAAAACTGTTCCTTCAGGCCAATAACTCTGAACTCTTTAGTTTTGTTTTAATACATAATCTGACTTTTGTTTAATTTTAAACTGAGTTACGCTGATGGAAGAAACAAAGATGATTAGAGGAAGCAAACAGAGGTACAACAGCCTTAAATAAACTTCTATTTTTTATTCAGTGTCAATGTGCACTTAAACAACAACAAACTTTATTTACACAACAAGAAGCTACACATTCCAGTTTTAAATGTGAAAACCACACAAGACTGTTCAATATGAACAGTTCTGAATGTCTCTTCCTGGAATGTTTAAAACACAAAACTTTTACAGCTGTTACAGATTTACAAAAGTCAAACCTAGTCAGAACACACCGGGTGATGTCACATCAGGTGGTTACCATGGTAGCGTTAGTAGAAACGTAAGCTGATGCTGATGTAACCATAGCGATATCAGCAGGGGCTCCTGCTGAAGTCTGTGAAGTGGCAGATGGCTCGGCGGGTCGAGCAGGAGCCGGTTTGGCAACCTTCAAGGGAACGAATGCGTTCGAGGAGCAATGCTCGCTCAGATACTCGCCTCCTTTCTCCTCATAGTCCTGCCTGCTAATCCATCCTTCTGCCTCTCCTGCAGCCGGATGCTCCAGCGCCCAGTCCCGGGCTCCAAACCAGGCATCCAGGGCTGGCTGTGTTGCCATGGTTACCTGTGAAGAAGAAAGTCAAGTTCACATCTTTGAATTAACCAATCAGCATTTTAGTGTTTCCTTTATTTTACTTATATCTTAACTAATAACTGTTCATTTTATTCCTATACATCTACGCACATTTTCTAAGGAACATGTTTGGGATTATTTCCCTTTAACTCGCGTATTTTACACATCAGATGTATCCAAAATTCCCGTTCTGAGATTCTGACAAATGATTCAGTTGATTAGCTTTGTTCTCTGATTTAACGAAATGACTATATTCGTTGCAAAAAAAAATTTACAATAAAATTCAAATTCTGAAGCACCTTGAAATGGGACTGGAACGGCCTCATGGCCAGCAGCTCCCTTTCCACTCGCTCCTTCATCCCTGGGTACTGCATGTTTCCTCCTGTCAGAAACACGTTGCTCACTAGCGCCTCCTGCTGCTCTGGAGTGTACCTGTGTGTAAAAACAAAAGAAAAACGTTTGTTTTGAAATCAAATATCAAAAAGACGCCTACATGATCAACCCTCATTACCTTGCCAGAACATACTGCAGCGTCTCCATCAGTCCCATTTGGTCTTCTCCAATCAGCGACGGCTGGAACAAGATTTCTGGACATCGCAGACGCTCCGTCCCCACAAACAGCTGGTGGTACTCCGCCATGTTGAACGCAGGCTGGACAAAACAAGGTGAAAGTCATTCTTGTTGCAGGTTGGGAGATTCTTGAGCAATGTTTAGCTAAAACAAAAAACTGGACAGAAAGTTTTCCTTCACATTCAGGTTCCCCATCAGGTCATTCCCTGCACAGCAATAACGAGACACTGCGTTTCTGTCCGAGTATTTACAGTCAGTGTTTCACTACCTGAGTAAAACATTTTTCTGACAGCATCTCCTCAGGGAAGTCTGCATCCATCAGTGCCACTCCGTCTCCTTCATCTATCGGGTGGTCCAACTCTGACACCTGGCAGAGAGCAAGAGAACAGCCTCAGGCTTCACGTCAGCAGCAGCAGCTGCAACAACTCAAACTCTACCGATTCACTTCTGCCACAATTTAATTCCAATTAAATGAATGCTAATTGTAGAGGAAGATAAGATAAAGCAGTAATTTTAGACTGACCTTAAGACCGTGGATGATCTGTGTCGAACCCTTCGAAGTGTTTTTCTAAAGTTTGTATTTATTGAATTCAGAAAAGTTTCCCGGTTTTCATCTAATCTGAAGTTTTATGTGAGCAGCATTGATGCTTTTATATCTTTAAACTGCTAATTATAAAATTTAGCTTCATTTTAAAAGCAGCTGAACAAAACGAGGTAATTTATGAGTTGGGAGCCGTCAACAGTAACAAAAATAAAGTTAAAAAAAATACTAAATTTGGGCTTGACGAGATATCAAACCCCTATTGTGTTCCAGATATCATATTTGATTTGTAATTCCACTCAGATAGACACAAATACTTCATAACCACATGAATGAAAAGGAAACTTTGCAACTTTTACATATTTTTGAATAACTTTATTGAGCCAGAATGTGCGTAACTGACCGTTTACAGGGTTAATGAAATGTCACTCAGACCCCCACCGCCCTCTGTGACCAGAATAACACATTTGCAGCTTCAGAGTGCCGGTCCAGTCTTTTGGACTTAGAAAAAAATTGAGTTGACAAACTTGGTGCTGCAGTCTGCTTCCAGCACGTGAACACAGCTGATTTGTTTAAATTCGTGATGAATCAATCCGTAGAAACTAATGAAGGCTGGGAAGACATTTCAGCTGTTAGATTAAGAAGTTAAGACGAACGCACAACGGGGAGAAGAATTTTGCTTTCGGTTCTACTAAAGGGACACCAGGGGGTGCTAAAAACAACCCAAAACTGCCTAGTCTCCCTTAATGGAGTTTTATTTATTTATTTAATTATTTTCAGATTTTCTACTGTGAACAAAAATGTCTAGTTTTTGGGATGCGTCTTTGAGAAAATAAACAAATACACAAACACGAAGATAAGGAAAGTTAAAACTTGGCTTTCAAAAGAACAAATGAAAATCCAAAACAGATACCCCTTAACTCATTAACAGCATTTTTTTAATTGTGTGGGTGTCAGAACGAGCCCCCGCACTGTGAGAACAAACATCCCAGCTCTAAAGCCGATCTTCATCCGCGTACGTCATACGTCACGTTATCAGGGAGCAGAAACTCCATGTGTTAGGAGATCATTTTGGGACGCTGATGTAAAAAAAGTGAGGCGCGAACCGGAAAAGCTTCTGCCGATCACAATTCCAAAACGGATTATGAAAGAACGGATAACGCTCGAAACGCACGGATGCTTCTTGGTTTTGATAGTTTTGGCGCTGACATCATCATAGTGCGCAATATTCTGTGACTCTTAAAAAAACTGTGAAAACACTGAAAAACGCTGGCAGCGAAGGGCTTTTCTGATCAGGAAACGGCTGGCAGTGAATGAGTTAAATACTGTGATTTACCTCAGCCTTCCCCTCCCCTCCGTCACTCTGCAGCAGCTTCTGTCGGCTCTGATCAACAGCGATCTGCAGCTTGTTGATGTACGACTGCAGCTCCTCGGCCGAGTCCATGTTGAGCTCCACTAAACTTTTGTGAAACTGATCCAGCAGACCGTCCTCCAAAAGCTCCTACACACACATGTGCGCGTGCGCACACGCACACCCACCCACACACACACACACCTCCATGATCATTAGGTTTACTCGCTGCCTTCCAGTTCTGCTGTTGGGTTTGCTGCACATTTTGTCTGTTTGAATGCACTGACTTTATTGCATCATCTCTTCATGTGTGGAGCACCAACTGTTTAATGCACCAAAAATATTTGAATGTATGAAACGCTTCCTCACCTGCACAGCCATAAGTCTGTCCAGCCTCTCTTGGTCCTGCTGCAGCTTCTCCTCCCGACGACGGGAGTTGATTTCCTGAAGTCGCCGAAGCTGCTGAGTTCTCCGTTCTTGTCGTTCCTCCACACTCACACAACCGCCCGGCACTTTCCCCGAAAAGGGGAGCTGCATCCGGTGAACTTCTCGCTCATAAAACTCTGGGCAACGCCATTTTTCCAGCTCTTGTTACGATAAATAATAATAAAACATTATTTCATATCAAAGGTGGGAAAAAGTATGGATTTCTAATCATTTAGCTTGTAAAACTGACCTCCATGATAATCTACAGCAGAGTAGCTGTGGTCGTGCAGCAGCTCCTCCATGCGACTCAGTGTGATGGCAGCAAGGTGACCTGGGTATTTAAGCTGCAGAAGACGCTGCAGGTAAGTTGCTGCCTGACTTCCAGCCACATTCACCCGCTTACAGTTCACAGCATCAAACCTAAAATTAAAAGATTACCAAGCACGCAATAAATGTAGATATGAAGTAGAGTTGAATTGAAAGTATTCCTGATGATGCAACCATAGCTTTTATGAATGAACAGGCAGGGACTAATTGTTGTCTGAGACTCACCTGCCGTTGATAACTGGCAGGATGTGTGAGCAGTGGTACCCAGAGGACAGAACGATGCCCGTTTGAGGCAGCTGGAGGTTTCTTTGATTGTTATTGTGGTAAAAACTGTACAAGCCATCCACGCCGTAGGACACATGCGGGACACGGTAGCATTCAAACAGCAGCTCTGACATCATCTGTCGACAGTGCAGTGGGTTGCAGGGTGCCTCTGTCACCACGATGGAGTGATCCACACAACCCTACAAAAAACATTCATCATCAGTACTTGTTTGGTAGAAAATGTTCATAATACACCTGATTACACTAACTATTGATCTGATTAACATTTTTCTGTCATCTGATTCATACAACTATAATGTAAATTTAAGTATTAGTACTTTATAAACATCATAGCTAAATTGTGAGATTTAATCAATTTATGCAACAACAATTCACAAAAATAAAACTGTTTTAATTGAACAGTTGATTTATTTTGGGTCTGATCCTCCACAGACCTCCGACGTGACGCCCAGGTGTGTGAACACATAGTCAAACATGAGCTCCTGGATCTCGAAGTTCACCACCACGTTCCGATCGAACTGGCTCTTCAGCAGCCACCTCAGGGGCTCCAGGTTGGGGATGTCGTTGCCGATCTGTGTCTCGCTGCGGGCGGCCCCTCTGCTTCGAGCGGCTACGGATCTGAAGAGCAGCCGCGGGGTGTGGAGTTCGGCGGCTGAGGTCGCCCACCCGGCCCGGGTCTGGAAGGAGCCGTTATCTATCACTATCGGAGCGGGTGAGGGGGTCAAACACTGACCGGGGAGCTCATATAACGGGTCCGGCGTTGCTTTAATATCCTTAAATGAAAAAATTTGACAAACTTGTCCCTCTTTTGCGGCCATTTTTGAAATGTGTCACTGCAAAATACGACCGGGAAAGACTTGGTGCTGCGGACATATGGTTCCTAGAAATTATGGTGTTGCGTTTATGGGGAGTTGCTGCCCTCCAGTGGCCGACAGCTGGTACTAAACGAAGAGAATCTCATAGGTGTTTCTAACCTGCTTTTGAAGGTGCTGAAGCATTCTTAAATTTAATACTAGCTTCCCTAAAGTTTGAGATTCAATTATTAATTTAATTAGCTGGGTAATTTTTTTACTGTTAGTGGTTATTTTTATGTAACCAATAACATAATACAATCAGTTCTTTTTTTACTATTTGTTCTTTGTCCAAATAGACTTTTACAAGGCTTACTTAGTATGGATGAATTATAGACCAATATCTAACCTTCCTGTTTTTATCCAAAGATAAAGGTCCTTGAGAAATTTTCCCTAAAAATATTAATTAACATTTAAAATTGTCCGTTCTTTTCCATTAAGGGAAAATTATCAACAAAATAATTGATTTTTTACTCTCCTTTTATGTTTGTGTTTTTCATATCAGAGTCATTCATGTTAGCTCCAGAATACTTTTTACTATTAACTAGATTAATCTCTTTATCGTAAATCTTATTGGAAATGCCCAACAACAGCAGCAAACGTGAATGTGTTCGCTTTCACCACCAGGGGGGTCCCTCTACACTGCTGTGGATAAACCCCAGTGACTCAAACATGAACAGAATAGTATTATTACCTGGGTGTGTCTGGCTTGTAGACAATTACTAGGCCATGTCTTTACTTGTTTAAAAAAATTCAGGTTAAACTCATAACCTGTTGGTGTGTGTACATTTGTAAAAAAAAATCCTCTCACACAGCAACCCTATGTTCTCAAATAAGCACCAGAATTTGCAGGTTAAATTCCTCTTTTAGATTGTGAAATTTGCAGTCATAACCAGTCCTTTTCCCTCCAGACCCCCAAGTCATTTATTTATTTATTTATTTATTTATTTATTTATTTATTTATTTATTTATTTATTTATTCATTCATTCATTCATTCATTCATTCATATGTTGTGTTTGTTTTCCTCAGCTGAATGGGCGAAGCCTCAGCTGCATATGTGGGACACCTGCTTGTGAGAGTTACTGCACTCAGATCAGTGAGTCAGCGCCCATGCTAGAAGTCTCACACACTGTTTTCTAATCCAAATTTGCACGATTTTCATGTGAAAGCAACATGTTTCTGCACTTTTTAGTGGTAAAGATGTCAAACCTGATGAATGAAGTCTAATTACACAAATGCATTTGTTTTCTTCTAACATCTTTAGGCTTTCAGCCCCTCTAACAGATGGTTTTGACGACTGTTTTTTTTAGATAATTTGCTTAAAATGTGTTCAAGATTTGTAAAAAAAATCATCTTAATCTGTATTTTTTTCTATTTATTACTAATCTGATCACATCTGTAATAATACTTAGCTTTTCTGTTAAATTGATTTATTTTCTTGATAGTAGAGATATTTGGAGGCAGGGGTGAAATGTGAGAAGTGTGTGTGTGTGTGTGTGTGTGTGTGTGTGTGTGTGTGTGTGTGTGTGTGTGTGTGTGTGTGTGTGTGTGTGTGTGTGTGTGTGTGTGTGTGTGTGTGTGTGTGTGTGTGTGTGTGTGTGTGTGTGTGTGTACTGTATGAGCATGATGGTGTGTCACTGCAGCACGAGCACAGTTCACTGCTCAGGCACAAAGCTCTGAGTGACTGCGTCCCCCTCCTCCTGATGCTAATAAGCAAATCTGGGTCACCTCATCCACTCAAATACA
This sequence comes from Nothobranchius furzeri, assembly GCF_043380555.1. Taxonomy (NCBI): domain Eukaryota; kingdom Metazoa; phylum Chordata; class Actinopteri; order Cyprinodontiformes; family Nothobranchiidae; genus Nothobranchius; species Nothobranchius furzeri. Next base: position 32,778,982 of record NC_091755.1, read on the forward strand.
CACACACACACACACATAGGGAAGACACACACACATTCTCCACCTACACACACTTTCATTTGACCAAAGAATTAAACACACACACATACATCTATTTCTCTTAGGACATGACACTGTGTCACTGTGCACACAACACTCGCAGCTCTCTGCTCGTCGTGTTTGTCATCCAGTGGTGATGAGACATGAAGGGACCACCACACGTGATGCCAAGCAGCCTCCATTTTGTGGAGGAATGAACGCACTGTTCTTTCTCTCTTTCTCTCTCACCAGCAAGGGGAACGATGGGGGGTACGCTAGGTTCACATGAACTAAAAATAGAAATCTATCATGTTTGTCAACATCTAAATTTGAACAAGTCTTTGTCTTGTTTTGTATTAATTTGAATTTTGTGCTTCGATGGCACTCCATTTTGATTTTTCGTCTCCCTCAGCCCCCTGGATGTTGCTTGTGGAGGCAGGAAATGACATTTTGGTGGCGCTGCTGAATTTTGAGGAGAGAAAAATCTCACATCCAATGAGTTTCAGGATTCTGGAAAAATTCTACTGGTATAAAAATGCCGATCTGGCTCTTGTATCGATCAGACCATTCTTCTTCAAAGTCTATGTCATATAGAAACACCAACAAAATGCCAAACTGAATTCAGGACGTGGAAGAAAAATAGAACCTAAACCTCCATAAAATCTTACTTTTACTCATCAGGTTTTCAGAGCAACATGTAGGCAAAACTGACCATATTTCACAAAAGTTGGAGAAAAACATGCTGAATTTTGATTTCGCTACCTCAGTTATCCTCTGGATTTTCTTTGGCATGTTTCTGTTCGTCAAATGGAACGAATAAGAGTTCATGTTTCATCTGTGACACTCAGAATGCCTGGAAATGTCACAGTCACACTGGACGTGACTTTCTGCAACCTCCTTGACACACACACACACACACACACACACACACACACACACACACACACACACACACACACAATGTACCTGTCACTATTGCTCTCTTCAGGCTCTGGCCCTGCAAGCCCAGCAGATCCTTTTTTGGCCTTCAGAGGTAGGAATGTGTTTGTTCACCTGTCACAGTTCATACGCGTACGACCACGGCTGCAAAGTTCATGTCTAAAAAAAATCCAAAATCTGAACTTGAATCAAGGTTTGAATTTTTCTCAGCAGTTTAGTTAAATTCAGGGTATTATTTATATTGTCATAAAATTTCCCACAGATTTTTCTATTATTCTAGAGGGGATTTTTGGGGGGGGGGGGTAAAAACACTGGTGAACTCACCTCTGAAACAATAAGAGTCCATTTTAAAACGTTTATCTTAGACTGTAGAAAGTGGGGATGTAACATCCTAAAGGTCTGCAAAGCAAAGCCAATGAGGAAGCGTCACAAAGCTGCAGTTCCTCTGATGGCCAGCGGGGGCGTGTGAAAGGAAATCATTTACCGGTTCTACTCTAGCGGACCTCAAATCCAGGCCATTTATCATCAATGTTGCTCAGGAAACAAAAAAATAGCATTTTATTTTCTTTTGCACATTTTCCAGGTGTTTAGCTTCTGAACTTTATCAGACTTTTTAGGTGCTGGGTCAGTGTTGGTACAGAATTAGCCTAAATGAGATCGTTTGAGTTTATGGAAACACTGAGTGCAGCTTTAATTATGTAAAACGTTATTTATCAGTAAAATAATCTGAAATAAGGAAAAAGTTTGACTATGTGTAGTTCATTCTGCAAAAATAAAACATGAGCAATCATCATCAGCAAAGTTGTGGATACAGTTTTGTATTGATGTAATATGTGTCTTTTCTATAATTGCAAATAAATTGTACCTTGAAAAACTGAACAGGGATTTATTTTTTACATAATTTCCTCCTTTTTATTGCAATATGTTTTAAATTGGTGTCAATGATTTTATTCTTCTACTGTTCAGACAGTTAAAAATTTAAAGGAGGAAAAACACCCCAAAAATAAGGAAAAGAAACAAGCTGTGATGTGAAAATCCAAATCTGAATGAGCTCAGAACACACACCCCGTCCAATTACTGTGGCCATGGCAACTATCAGAGATTATTGCTCCCAGTCAGCGCTGCACTGGTGTTAGACGAAGCTGTAAGCCTTTCCACACACACACACTTTATGCATTCTCTCTCTCTCTCTCTCTCTCTCTCTCTCTCTCTCTCTCTCTCTCTCTCTCTCCTCTCTCTCTCTCTCTCTCTCCCTCTCTCGACTCTCTCCCTCAGCCCTTTTTAATCTCTTTCTTTGTAAACTGGTACCACAGCAACCAGTCATATCCTTTCACAGACCCAACAATCCCAGCTGAAAATTCCCAAATATTTAAATTTTTACGAGTTCATGTCCATGTTTAAAATTCTTTCGAATCGCACGAGAATTAAAACCATCCAGGTTTAAGATGATTTCTGTTTTTCACATTTTGATAAAAAAGAAAAAAATCGTGCACGCGGTCGTGTGTGTGTGTGTGTGTGTGTGTGTGTGTGTGTGTGTGTGTGTGTGTGTGTGTGTGTGTGTGTGTGTGTGCGTGCGTGTGTGTGTGAGACATTTTCTCTGTCCCAGCCCTGGCCCGCGGGCTCTGCGCCTCCTCCGCTGGGGGGAGGGAGGAGCGCTTCCAGGACTCACCCCGGCTCCTCGCCATCCCACACACACGTACAGCTCCTCGGTCATGATGACCCATTCCCACAAACACTGCGTCGCCCTCTACGAACAGCAGTTGCCAAAGCAGCTCAAGCCAAGCATGAAGATGCGGAACTTTCTCTGTCCTCTGGCTGCTTTCTAAATTTAGACCTCTCGTCCATGTTTGTTTCTTGCAATGCTCAAAGATTACAGGCTCACATTTTTGGTTCCCCATCAGTCTAGCATCATGATGCACACACACACCCATTTTAAAACATGAAACAAATGTCCTTATTTTTTAGACTTCCTGCCACACTGGGCTACATTTCTGCAAGCCGACTGCAAAGATTTCATGACAGTTTCGCTCAGCCCTGTCACAGCTGATTACGGACAGAGGAAAAGACGAGGTGCTTCCTATTTGCAAGGACTTGTTGTGGCTAATTTTCACTGTGTGTGTGGCCTTTAAGTCTGACTATAACTCGTAGTGTAAAAATACATGCATTTATGCAATCGCATGACATGGAGGGCTAAAGCGCATAAAATGCATACATGTTCAGGGAAAGGTTAGTGCGTGAGGAGCTGTCCATGGTGCTGCTCGGCAGCACGTCTGCTACCAGTTGCCTCCCTGCGGAACATCTGGACCCAAGCTGTCAATGAGCAACAACCACAAATAATAATAATAATAATAATAATAATTATTATTATTATTATTATTATATCCATGTCATTCATTTTGACAGTTTTGCAGCTTGCTTTTCATGTAGACGCAAACGAATAATGGCAGTTACACACACACACACACACACACACACACACACACACACACACACACACACACACACATACATATTTGCACGAGGTCTTGCATGAATAAACCGTCAACGGGCTACAGGGCAGTGCAGTCTGCACGCTTCATTTCACAAATTTCAGATTGGTTTCACATGTTAGAATAAAACAGCGGAAGAGATTTTTAAGTATTATCTCTATTCTTCCCCAAATAAGCAGCAGTAATCATGTTTATTGTTTGCAGATTAGATTATTTGATTTTAGTCGGATGTAATGAAGTTTGCAAATATTACTAAAACTATAAGCTGATAACATGTTTTTATTTTTTGTTTAACGCAGAAAGCCTGTTGTGTCCGGACTTGTTGCAGGATGAAAGCAGGTGAAATGTTTGGTTGTTTCACTCATGCATGATGTTTGGGAGTAAATCTACTCTGCTGCTTTCAAAAGACCAGAATTATTTTTTTCAGGATCACTCTATCGGCAAATTCTCGTTAAGGGAATAAACGCCTCTGCCACGATAGCTGCTGCGTGCGAGAGCCACGGTGCTGTTTGCGGACACGTGCGCGCTCCTTCCCTCGCCCTCCACCCAGCTCTCTCTCTCTCTCTCTCTCTCTCTCTCTCTCTCTCTCTCTCTCTCTCTCTCTCTCTCTCTCTCTCTCTCTCTCTCTCTCTCTCTCTCTCTCTCTCTCTCTCTCTCTCTCTCTCTCTCTCTCTCTCTCTCTCTCTCTCTCTCTCTCTCTCTCTCTCTCTGAGAGAGAATCAGGATTCCAGCGCTCGCCGTGTCACCAACTGGACTCCAAAGTGAAAAGACTGCAGGGGGGAACTTGAATTTTAACAACAATCAAGGACGTTTTCTGGAACTTCTTTTTGTCGAAGCCAACCCTTCCTGGTAGATATGGATGTGAGAGCGAAGAAAAGGATTTTCTAAAGGTCTGGATGAACAAAGAGGCAACAGGCATGATTTTAATGTAGCAGACAACAATTCAATAGATCGTTTCTAAGCTGCTTCAGTTGAGTAAGAGATTTCTTTAGATTTTTTTTTAAAATGGCTCACTTAATTCGACACAAGATCAGCAATAAACTGACCAACGCGGCCCACACGGTATCCCACAAATCCCAGGCCAAGGTCAGTGGGATGTTTGCCCGGATGGGCTTTCAGGCCGCCACGGACGAGGAGGGCCTGGGCTTCGCCGAGTGCGACGACTTGGATTATGACTACAGGCAAGGGATGCAAATGAATGTGCTGCGTGGAGAGGAGGAGGGGGGAGAGATGGAGGGAGAAGGGGAGCTGGAGGGGGATAGCCACTACCAGCGGGATGGGAAGGTCCCGAGGCCGTCCACCCTGAAGACTGGAGGGTCCCTGGAGGAGGACAAACCCAAAATCACCTCATGGGAAGCAGGTTGGAACGTGACCAATGCCATCCAGGTAAACCTCATTTTAGGTTTGAGTGGGCAAATTGCACGCGGCCCAGTAATGCACACAAAGTCACCTTGAAAATGTCCCTACATTTTTATTTTAGAAAAGAAAAAAATAAAATTTTTCATTTAATCAAATCAAATTAAAAAAAAACCATAAGGTTTTCGTGTTAATGAAGATTCGAGTTCACATTACATGATTATTTCCGATGCTGTTTAATTATTTTTATTTATTCAAATCTTTTTATCAGTGAAGCTGCAGGCAGGGCCTGTTTGGCTGCGATATACGCACAAGGCTGAATGGCACGTGCTTATCTGCACCTCCATCAAATTGAAGTTTTAATCTGAATATTATAAATATTTCGTTTTCAATTTGGATTTTCAACGCTTTTAATTAGATTCAGCTTGTGATCAAAGGGGAAACGTAGATTTGATCTGGAGCGGGGGGAATAATTTGAAATGATAAATAAATATATTCAGCTTGAAGGCCTGAATGTGGCTGGATTGAATGATTATTATGTAAGATGAGGGCTGGGTGAGTAAGTCGTCGCATGCCTTGGTCTGATCGGCCTGTCACTCCGATCTGGGCCTCGCTCACTGAGCCTCTCTGTCCGCAGGGCATGTTCGTCCTCGGCCTGCCGTACGCCATTCTCCACGGCGGCTACCTCGGACTCTTCCTCATCATCTTCGCAGCCGTGGTGTGCTGCTACACCGGCAAGATCCTCATCGCCTGTCTGTACGAGGACAACGAGGACGGCATCAAGGTGCGCGTCAGGGAATCATACGTGGACATTGCCAACGCCTGCTGCGCGCCGCGCTTCCCGAAGCTGGGCGGTCACGTGGTGAACGTGGCTCAGATCATCGAGCTGGTCATGACCTGTATCCTCTACGTGGTGGTCAGCGGGAACCTGATGTACAACAGTTTCCCTAGCTTCCCCGTCTCCCAGAAAGCCTGGTCCGTCCTTGCCACAGCCGCGCTGCTGCCGTGCGCCTTTCTGAAGAACCTCAAGGCCGTGTCCAAGTTCAGCCTCCTCTGCACCCTGGCTCACTTCGTCATCAACATCCTCGTAATCGCCTACTGCCTCTCCAGGGCGCGTGAGTGGGCCTGGGAGAAGGTGAAATTTTACATTGATGTGAAGAAATTTCCCATTTCCATCGGAATCATCGTGTTCAGCTACACCTCCCAGATCTTCCTCCCCTCCCTGGAAGGAAATATGCAGAGGCCCAGTGAGTTCCACTGCATGATGGAGTGGACTCACATCGCAGCCTGCGTCCTCAAGGGCCTCTTCGCCCTGGTGGCCTACCTGACCTGGGCAGACGCCACTAAAGAGGTCATTACGGATAACCTGCCTTCAACCATCAGGGCTGTGGTGAACCTCTTCCTGGTCGCCAAGGCCCTATTGTCCTACCCGCTGCCGTTCTTTGCTGCAGTGGAAGTTTTAGAGAAATCCTTGTTCCAGGATGGAGGGAGGGGCCTCTTTCCTGACTGCTATGGCCCTGGTGGGCAGTTAAAAACCTGGGGTCTGGGCCTGAGAGTAGCCCTGGTGGTCTTCACCTTGCTTATGGCGGTCTTTGTCCCCCACTTCGCCCTCCTTATGGGCCTAACTGGAAGCCTGACAGGTGCAGGCCTGTGCTTCCTGTTGCCAAGTCTCTTCCACCTAAAGCTCCAGTGGAGAAACCTCCTGTGGCATCACGTCTTCTTTGATGTTGCCATCTTTGTTATTGGTGGTGTGTGCGCAATATCTGGCTTCATCCACTCCATTGAAGGGCTCATAGAGGCCTTCAGGTATAACATCCACGACTGAGAGCTTAAACGGAGCACATCTATCCAATATTCTAAAAAAAAGGACCATTTAACGTAAAAGGGAGAATAATTTGTGTGAAAATTTGTTCTTTTTTATTTTGCCTTTGTGATTATGTGCAATAATAAACTCTACAGGTACATATAGTGTTATAGTCTAATCATTCCAGAAAAGGGTGTTTAAGTGGACAGAGAAAACGGACTCAATGGAATCTCTGTTCATGCAAAGATCCAATGGAAATGTCCAATAAGAGTCCAAGAATGTGTGTGTGTGTGTGTGTGTGTGTGTGTGTGTGTGTGTGTGTGTGTGTGTGTGTGTGTGTGTGTGTGTGTGTGTGTGTGTGTGTGTGTGTGTGTGTGTGTGTGTGTGTGTGTGTGTTTATGGGGAATGAAAATGTGGACAACAGTGTTGTTGGTTTTTCAGCTGCTATGTATCACTCATCCCCCCTCAGAGGAAACAGGAGTCACCCATCAGAGAAGATAAATAACTTGTGTCGTGCCATTTCTCTTTGGGTTTCGTGTTTTTGTTTAAATCCTCGTGGGCTCCTTTTATTTTCTCGGTGTTTCAATCGTCCTTCTGGATGAAGCGTATGCAACTGGAAGCAAGTGTGTCCTTCTTGTGTTCTATACAAAAGTGTCTCTGCTGATGTTTTGTTCCCAGTGAACGTGTTAGTTGTGATTTGTTGGAACTAAACATGGTGTATGAGACGAAGTTCTTTGTTGCATTAAGAGATAAATAAATCAGATATTTTATTGCTGGTGATTCTAATGTTTCTTTTGTCCCAAATGCCTCAGCAAGCAGCTTTCTTGGCTTGACTTTTGTTTCAGTTTTAGTGAGTTTGAGCTCTACTCTACTTCCCATTTCAAAAGTTAATGAAGCTTCCTCTTTGTGGCGAACACAGAGAGTTAACACGAAAATTTACTTTACTAACCCTAACTCGAACATTACTTCCCTGCAAACAGTCAACGTCACATGGACGTGCAGATCATGTCTATATGGAGTCTGTTGGTCTAAACAAAGTCTGTAGGACGTCCACACACACAGGACAAAGGGTCGGGGGGTGGGGTGTCTGCTCAGTAACGCATTACATTGTATACTTAAGCAGTTGGTAATTCTTTATTTGTTTATTAATGCTTAATAAGGCACTAAGTAAGGTTGATAAAGGGACCCTTTGTTTAGTAATGCTTAATATTGAAAAAATAACAAAAATAAAGTTAAAAAAAGGACCTTTATTGTAAAGTGTTACCAAAACTTTAAAAGTAATGAATGTTCCCCCAATGCGCTCTAATATTTATGCATAAACTGCTTCTTACTTTCTAAAGGCTTTTGTTTTATAAATAAATAAAATAATCAGTTATTGGAATGAAGGTTAAACAAATAATTTCAAATCACAAAACATTGGTGCTTATGGAAAATAAAAAATCCTCATTTTTGTATTTTAGTCTTGAATTTACTATTAAAATGTCCTAAATCCTCCCCAATTTCTCCACATTTTGCTTTCCGAGAAGTAAGACATTGTTTTCTTTTATAATTACATGGTTTTTAGTTTCATTCAATGATTTTTGATTGTTCTGAATTTGAATCTGACTGCTTTTTTTTTTTACTCATTTTTAACCCCACTTCTTCCCAATGACTCATTCAGGTGTGTTGTTTCAGCACATAGCAGAAAACCAAACAAACAAAGATAAATTTTATCCTATGCATTTGTTCTTACCAGCCAGCTGTCATGAAGACGGTTTCCCTCTGTTGAATCTAAAATTAACAAGGTGATTTCTAAAGAGCCAGGTGACGACGGTTTGTTATTTTTGGCTGAAGGATGATGCGTTTAGATTAGATTCAGATTTTAAAGTCATACCTGCCAGAATCTGTTCTTTAGCTGTATTGCTTTTAGTCCTGGGCTTATTTTGTCCCTAACTTTTTCTTTATTTTAAAGCTGAACATTTGCTGTGATGCAAATACAAGAGTTAAAATGAAAATTAATGGAAAAAAAAACAGTCAGAGTTCTCCTAGATATAAGAGCTTTAGATTAAATCTACTTTAAATTATTACAAACACACATTTAACAATTTGGAATAAAAAAAATAGAAAAAACAAGGGTTTCTCAGTTTCTCAGATTACGGAAATAAATCATTGTTATCAGTTCCTCTGACCCTCCCTGTAAAAGTCCCTCTGCTAATGTTAGATCTGTTTGAGTTTCACTTCTCAGTCAGACGGTTCAGGAAGTAAACGCTGCAGCGGACCAGCAGGACGGAGACAGACGTGCAAAAAAACTCTCAAAGCTCCGTTTCACTTTGACACTAAGACCCGTCCTTAAAGGTAACACGGCTCATTCGGTTTGTGGATTACTTTTTGATTTTTAGAGGACCTTCTGAAGAATTCATGTTCACATTGATTTCTAAATGTTTAAACTTCAGGGCATCATGCTTCCATCTGTGATGGTTGTGTTTGCCATCCTGTCCTGCACTCGTGCAGAGAATCCTGCAGTTCAAGTCACCCTGACAGACAAATGGCTTCAGTACGGTGAGGATAATCATCTCAGACTGTTGTGCGTCTGGAGTTTGGATGTTTCATGTGTTCACGCTTCACCAAAATCTGTTGCAGTAAAGCATGTGGGTGCAGGATGGATTCAGGACAAGCTGGAGCACATCACCTTCCCTGACATCAGCGGTGATGTTGACATCCTAATTGGACACGTATATTACACACTATCAGGGTAGGACTATATTTGTTTCTGTTGTTTTTTAAGCTGATTTGGTTACTATCTTTGCTCACATTGTCATCTTTTCCGTGTTGCATTCCAGCATTCGCATAACGAAGTGTGACCTTCCAGAACCTGTGCTGGAGTTTTTTCAGTCCACAGGGCTGAAGACCTCCATCGTTGGTCTGAATGCTGCTCTGGTGGGCAACTGGAGAACCAGTTTTGGCATAATGTGAGACCTAAAACAACATTAATTACAATGTTTAAACCAAAAACTAGGAAGTTATTTTGGTTTGAGTTCAAACTTCTCTGAAGACAACAAGAAAACTCAGATTTGTCATCAGAAACAAAAAGTTTGTTGTTTTTAAAGGTCGATCAGGTGATTGTCACCAGGAAAGGGCAAAATTCAAGGAGAACTTTATCTCCACTGATGAATGAGGAAACCTGAATACTTTTAGGTTTAGGTCATAGCATTAAAGCTTACTTCACATTTGCCTGTAAAATTAAAATAAAACTTCATTTATTAGAGAAATCTGCAGATTTTGATGTATTGTTTGTGTTATAATTTAAATGTGTAATGAAACAGACATCCAGAGAGGGAACAATCAGCATCTGCTGCTTTTAAAAGATCTTAGTAAAAACCTCTATTGTCCATTTGTATTTGCAGACATGATAGTGGATCATTTGATATGGCTATATTTAGTGTGAGTTTGACCTCAGTGGTGCAGCTGGGCAGAGATCCTGACGGACACCTGTCCATCACCAGCATCGGCTGCGAGCCTCAGGTTGGAAATGTTGCCATTCAGTTCCACGGAGGGGCCAGGTACTGCAGAAAAGATTGGTAAAACAAAGATAGCTGCAGGTACAGATCTCGTGCTTAGAAAATCTGGATTTTTCTTTGCCAACAGTTTCATGTTCCAGCCATTTGTGGATCACTACAAGGATAAAATTGTTTCTGTTATACAAAGCAACGTACGTTTTTTTCTTCTTCTAAGAAATAATTCAGAGTTTCTGATTTCAGATAAAACTGTGACAGATTAGCAGTTGCTGATGGTGTTTTACTCCTCAGATCTGCCCGAATGTTCAAACAGCCATTGATGATCTGGAGAGCCACCTACAGGCCATGAGCAGTACAACAAGCTCTTTCTAACAGGATTTTTAAATGAAATCATTTTATTTATTTATTTATTTATTTATTTATTTATTTATTTATTTATTTATTTATTTATTATTTTTAGTTTCCTATGACGTGAATGAAGTTCTCACTGTTGAGCTTCCTCTCACAAGCCCACCTGTCATCAGTGGTGATGATGTGAATCTGGGGTTAAAGGTCAGGCAGCACACCCTCCAGGTAATGATAAAAACACATTGATAACATTAAGACTAAACGCATTTCCCTATTTTAATCAAAGGGGGAGTTTTACAGCATTGAAACTCACCAGGAGCCCCCGTTTGTGGCTCAGCCGTTCGTCTTACCCAAGGAGCCTAACTACATGATGTCAGTGGGGTTATCTGAGTTCATGCTAAACTCGGCCTCCTTCGGATACTTCTCAGCAGGAAATCTTCAGGTCCTCGTTAACGATAGCATGGTAGGTGCAGCCTGGGGGATCTGCACAAGAACATCTGTATTGTTTTTCTTTGCGATTAAGAAATGTTTGTTATTTTCAGATCCCCCCGAAGTCTCCTATACACCTGAACACCACCTCCATGGGAATGTTCATTCCTCAGGTACGATGCTCAGGTTGAGAATTAATGACTGATGTGTCACGAGGTTAAAATACAAAAAAAAAGCTAAAAAAGTTTTGTTAACTTCCTCTCTCTTCAGCTTCCCAAACTGTATCCAGACATGCTGATGAATCTTCAGGTGTATGCCACAGAGGCTCCGATGCTGTCCCTCCAGATGGATGTTGTTGAAGTCGGCGCCCAGCTCGGTGCTAAGGCCTTCGCCATCGAGCCAAACGGTACCCAGGTCCCACTGTTCACACTCAGCGTTGTGAGTACTTTGATAAACGGTCAAATAAATACTCTTTTATTAATCTTTAAAATATATAATACATTTTAATGAAACATCACTTTTAATAACTCAAGGAAACAAGGCTCAGTGGTAAAATGTGGATCGTTGATGAAAAGCTGAAGGCAAATGCGATGCTGGACAAGTGAGTTTTAACTTTAACCCAAAAAACGAGCTCTGGCTCTGAGATAACCTAAAGCAACACCACTGCTTTATTTTAGCATCACTTTGACTCTTGCATCAAGTGAAGTGGGGACCTTTAAGGTAAAAGGTTCATTATCTGTAGCACATTGTGTTTTGCTGGTTGCGATGCAGAGCATGTTTGTTTTTGCAGATGGATGCTTTGGAAAACGTAGTGAAGATGGGAATAAATCTGATGGGCTTACCCAAACTGAATGGTACTTTTTAGGAATGGTGGGTTTGGTGCACGGCTCTCCTGGTTTTCCTCACAAATGTGCACTTTGATTTCAGCACTACTAGGAGACGGGATTGTTCTACCACAGATGAAACAAGCACAACTGGTTAACCCAGTTTTGAAGCTGGAGAAGGTCAGTTTTAATCAGAGAATGCATATTAATGTTGTTTGATTCAAGTTTAACAGTCTAAAGACTGTTTTTTCTTTTGTTTGTTTTCTAAACAGGGATTTTTGGTCATTTCTTCAGACACAAAAATCGTGCAAACAAATAGAAACTTCAGCACCTTATGAACATAAATCTTGTAACTGTTTTATTTCAGCGTTTCGTTGTAATTGTTTCAAATTAAACTCATCTTCTCCATACTGGTGATTAAAATCTAATCACCCTTGTAAATGGTTAAAGGTTTTGCCTTGTAATAAAACCATGACACTTAATTTAAACGATTACAACCTTCATGTCCAATCAGCAACTCTAATAAATCAGTGGAAATTTGCTTATTCTATAGTAAAAATGCAAAGAAATGTGTTCTTTCATATCATCTTGTCAAAATAAACCAAATTCTTCACATTTCTTTATCTTTTTGTTATAATAGTTTTATGGTTGATACAAAACATCTTCATGAAGTCATTTTGCTCTAAATCTCTCTCACTTAGAGCATTTTCATCAGTTTTATTTGGTTTTCAGCGGGACCTTCCAGAATGAGCCGTTTCAGGGCTCTGTCAAAAATCTGAAGCTGGCCACACCCACTTATCTCACTCTAATTACGGTTTCACACTGGAAGCATCAGCGCCGCAAAACAGCAGCGTAAGGTTTACTCGCGAACTTCAAAGTGGCCCTTTTCACACCGGGAGAGTCTTGGCCACGGCACGGCGTCCTCGCTGTGCTCTTCGCTGGACTCGCGAGATCACAAAATCCCTCGAGACTTCAAAGCTCACGGTTTGTTTATGCAATCCGCCATCAAGCCAAAAGTAAGGAATCACATTTGATATCACTGTTTGATGTCATATATGTTGTTGTTCCTCTCCACTGCCAGTATTAAAGCCATGAAAATCACACCGCTGCACTTCTGGAACGACGGTGTGAGTAAATAACCCATTGGGTCGCACGTAAGCTTCATAAATACGAAATTGTTTTGCTGCAGTACTTTTATTTTGAAAACTACTGGGGATTTAACATTGAAACTGTGTGTGATTTCCTGTCTAGCCCTATGTTAACTGAGGAAATTTACGTGTCCCAGAAGCAGCTCATGGCAAAAATAGAACCCGGCCCTATTTTATTTCCAGGTGCGTCCCAGCCGTGCCGCTTCTGGACCGCACAGCGTTGTGGCTGGTTTGAAACACTCCATAGACTATAATGGATTCTATTTGAAGCAGTGACATACCGCTGCCGTTCCATGCCACTGATGCTTTCAGTGTGAAACCGGGATAAGGCTGCTCTAAGTTGAGAAACTCTGATATCTGAAGGTAGAGCTGCTTCTCCTTCAGCAGAAACTCTCTCTTGAACGTGAGAAGTAGTTCTATTCTACTCATCTGTGACATCACAAAAGGGAATTTTTTGGGACTTGTTTTTAATTCCTAAAGCCAAACACTGATAGAACAGGGATGGATGAGATTTTCTTAAGTTTCTGTATTTAGAGTCAGTAGAGACCCACATGGCAACACAAAAGAATGCTAAAGTTAAGTTTTATATAGTATGTCCCCTTTCATTTAAAGTCCCATTAACCTCCTCATTTGACCCATCCCCATGGAAAGTGGTGAGCAGCAGTGGTGGCTGCACTTGGGAAATATTTTACATAGTGATGCACTGATATGAAATTTTTGGGCTGATACTGATATCCGATATTAATATCACTGTTATGGCTGATAACGATATACAAACATTAATGCTTCTAAAATCAGCAGATTTTGTATAGAATGAAAATTATTAAAGCTGAATTTACTTTATGTACACACACATTTACACTTCTGAGATGATTAAAATAACGGTCACAGGACTAAAATACACACACACACACACACCTTCTGACAAATAAACAAATGGGAACAAGATGGAAAAAATATCTGTCAGTATCGGCCCAGCTTTATTCATTGGACCGATACCGATAAGTTAAAAAATTACTAACATCGGCCGATACCGATAATGATGTTGATATATTGTGCATCCCTAATTTTAAATTTAGTTTCTATAAGAACTGAGCATCTACAAGTTGATAAAGGTTGGAGGCGTCTAAAATACTGATAATTACCTGAAGACACAAAGACATTCGTAGTATTCATGAAACAATGTCCTCTCTTTATTGTTGAAACATTCCAGTGCTGCCTCTTTAGTTTACAACATTCTTGGAATGTAGCACCATGGTAATATAAATATATACCTATTTACAGCCATTTTGTTCAAATGTTCCCCTTAAAAAAGAACAATAAATCACTACTTCTTGTTAAAACTAGATGCTACAGGGTTGCTAAAAGTCCCAACATTTAAACAGTCTGAAGTGGAAGCAAGAATGGAAATTCTCAACATGAAATCAAATCAGACTCCTGATGGTGTTGACCTCTGTGAAGACATTTCTAACATTGTTACTTAGCTTTAGATCAACCACAGTTCTTCTGAATGTCAACTTTCATTTATGATGATGAAAATGTTCCCACATGAGATGTTTGATGAATCAAAACAGATTCTATTGAGCTCTCTACGTGTTAAGATTGTTAGAAAACATTTACAAAATCAAATACTGAAAGATTAGTGAAGTAGGCTTATTACTGCAAACTAAGCTGTACAAAAATGTATTAGTTGTTTAATGGTTACGCCCTGCAGAGTTCCTCCAACCACACAGATACTGCAGAATGTCAACGTCAGTGCTCAGATTTGTACCCCTCAAGGATTTTCTTCCACTTAAAAAGTACAAAAACCCAGAAATAAGTTAAACATTGAAATATGAACATTCCTAAACCGTAACACGATACAACACATCAACACTGTGAGAGCAAATGTGAATTTAAAAAAAGATGTTTTTAAACCTGGAAAGTCCCTAAGTGACAACTGAGTGAAAAACTAATTTTCTGGCATGAGCAGCAAATAAACCAGCATCTGCAAAAAATAAACACACCCTTAATTTCACTTCAAATCTCAGAAGCTGTCAGAAAGAGCCAGAGCTGATCCTCTCCAGATTGTGTAGCTTGCAAAGAAAACCTTACAATGCCTCTGGTGGCTTTATTTTCCTGATGTTTTGGTTCGTTTTGCAGTACGAAGCAGGATCAGCCAGTCTAGAAATGTAAATAAACGCGTTACTAAAGCTCTATGAAGGTTTGACACAATAACGAAATGTTAAAGGACCAACAGCAGCAGGAAGTAAGAGACAATGCTGACGTGTAGGCACAGTGTGACTTTTTAAAAAAACAGAACGTGCCCATTATGAGCTTCAAGTTTAGTGTGATTGGAACCTGCTTGTCGGTTAAACCATCATTAGCTCAATGTTCTCCGCCTACAAGTAGACCTGACACAGCTAATTTACAAAGGATGTGGGGCGGTGGTGTTTAGGCAGGTTTTGGCAGGTGAGGTGAGAAGTCCATCAGTTCATGAAGCAGAGGAAAAGCCGGGATCATTTGTCTGCGACGGTGGCAGCAGCCATTGGAGCACGTATGGAACCACGGGCAGTGGCTGCCAGCTCCTCGATCTCGGTGTTTAACCGCCTGATCACCCACTCCATCGCCTCTCGTCCCTGACACAGACACACAAGGTTTACAGACATTAAAGTGAACTGAAAAAACTTGGTAAAGAAAAATGGATTTGGGAGATTTTAAACATAGCCTCACCTTACTGGCGTTAACGGATATGGTGTTAGCCATGAGACCCTCTAAGTAGCTGCTCAGACTGACACCTTTTACACTGATCAGAGCCTCCTGAGTCAGCACAGTCCTAAAAGTACACAAAACAAATGCAAAAAACAACGTGATTGTTGCCGATTTTAGACCGTATCTGAAACAATTATCATACGTAAGCTTTAAACTAATGTTAAATTAATAACAAATATATTTGGTGGATCACTTACTTATCAGGATCTTGTGGATGAGGCTTGTATGTCAACTTCTCATCCACAGATACTAGGTTGGTAAACGAGATCTGGGAAAGTAAAATTGTTTTCTTTAACATCATGAACTGTCAGGAATTTGATTTTTAAATAACTACAGAAAAGACAGAAACAATATCTGTGCATGTCCACTTTAAAAGAGATATTTGCTAACATAGCATGGTGCTATGCATTATCCTGTTAGTTACACTAGCTGTGTTTAAACTTGTCAGTTAAAGACCAGTCAGGCAAATAGGATCAGACTCAGTCTGGAGGACTCAATGTTATTTATTAACCATCTGTTGTTGTTGTTGTTCTTTTAAAGTTTATGTTCCACTTACATTTGTTGACTGCAGCTCTAAGGTTTTCTGTTTGGGGTCCACTACTGAATGTTCCTGAACATAGGTACAACTTCTTGTAACCCCAATGATCTGAAGAAGAAAAATATAAAGATCAAGCTGGAGGAAAAGCAAAAAGACTTCCAACTTTATAACATTAAATTATGATTCAGATTTAAAACCTACTGATTTAGCTATGGCAGGGAGGCCCCACTCAGTGCTGAGCAGTCTGGTGCTGTGTAAACGGCCCTCGGGGTCAACATTTCTGTCCAGAACATCCACACCAAATACACTTGGGTTCATGGGGTTGGGGTATTTCTGCATTGCTGCCTTGGTGACCGTCTCCCATGGATGGCTGTTAAAATATGGCACAGTTTAATAAACAGGTTTCTCAGATATAATTTAGCATTTGCTACTTTTTTATGTCAGAAACCCCTGAAATATCTAAATGCACTCTTTTACTCGTTAAATTGTTTACAACAAGCCATGTTTTGGACAGACTTGTCCTTTATTAGAATCTGGATCCAATTATTGTGCGGGATTTTACAGAACTTTTTACAATAAATCATGAAATCACGTGGAGATTATAGAACACAATGCTGCAGTATTGTTCTCTAAAATAGTTTCATTTCCAGTTGATTACATCAGGATTTGGACCACACTGTCCCATTCAGCATCAGCCGAGTCTGACCAGCCGTTGCCAAGGAAACGCCTCCTCCTCACTGCGCAGACTCACTACACCACTATGCATGAGCTCGTCTAGAAACTTCTGGAACTATGAGAAAAGTAAACCGGATCATTGTTTACATCTGACATCCATAATCCAAAGGATGGTGGGATGTAAATAAATCCTCGTGTTTTCGAGGTTTAGCCTAGCTTTGGCAGATAGGAACCATCGATAGGAACACGAACATTATGTAACGCTGATAAAAACGGTACATAATGTCAAACTAGCGGGCAGATAAATGGAGATACGAGAATCTCAACGTGATTGCTGTAATTAAAATGTTGTTTTAAGCTTTTAACAAAAGTGATGTATCTTAGTAAACAATGGTATGGGTTAAGGTTAGCATCTAAAGCTAACATCAAAGTAAACTCGGCTGGCGGTTAACTTGGAGCACACAAAAAAACAGCATTTAAAGCTTCTTATATGCTGAGCTGTTAGCTGGTACTGTTAACTACCATGCTAGTAAGGCATTAGACGAGTTACTTAAAATAGCAAATTTCTTTTGTGTCAAGTTTCCTAACTTGTCTACAGCGGCGGCTAAGGAGGGAAGCTAACCGCTATGAAGGAACAGACTTATGAAACAAATGGACAAAAGAACGTCTACCCAACAGGTATACGTGTTTCAAACACCTTATACAACACGAGGTACTCACTTGAATATGTGTTCGGACGCCCAGATCTTCATTTTTGTCGGCTATTCTGTCTGCTCAGCAACTGGTGACTTTCAGCGTCAGCGTGCCCGAAGAGAGGAAGAAGGAGACGGGCTGAAGGAGAAGCGGGTGTAGAAAGGGTGTAGTTCAATCAGATACTTCCCCCTAGTGGCAGGAACAGCTACTACACTTCCACACGGAAAATTACACTATTTATTTATTTATTTATTTATTGTCGTGCGCTTGTATGTTCACAAACATGCTTGGGGTGTTTTTTCTGTTTTGAAAAGACTTGATAAATCAGGTCAGTTTCGTGAACTGCATTTCGCATTACAGTTGATTGTGTGGTTTGGCTGCACATGTGGATGTACATAAACCTGCTCCGCTTAGGTTGGAGGTAGGTCCGTGCAGGGATTACTGGCTGGCTCAGATGACCATTTTTATAATTGAAACTCAATTCTGTGATGTGCTCGGTCTCTTTTTTACCAAACAATAACATAAACTCTAAGGCCTTTGACAGAGTCAATCATCAGAAATTATTCATCAAGCTACAAAACAGAGGGGTCCCTTGATACCTAGTTAGGATTTTGCACTTCTGGTACTCTCATCAATTGATGCAGGTAAAGTGGGGGGCAGAAGTGTCTGAACCTTTCTCTGTATCGAATGGAGTCAGACAAGGCGGGATTCTGTCTCCTGTCCTTTTTAACCTGTACCTTGATGAGCTGTCTGTTACTTTGAATGATGGTAAGACTGGATACTTGGTGGGTGACCGCCTTGCAAATCATTTAATATTTGCAGATGACCTAGTCCTCATGTCTCCCTACAGCGCAGGCCTGCAGCAGCTGCTCAGGGCATGTGCTAAGTATGGTGAGCAATTTGACATCCTGTTTAACCCTAAAAAGAGTGTGGTTATGATTGCTGCTACTAAAGGGGACCTGAAGCTTAATTTTCCATCTTTTAACTTAACAAATCAAGTCCTCGAAGTGGTAAGCAAAGTGAAATACTTGGGGCACATTTTAAGAAGTGACCTCTGTGATGACGAGGACATTAAGAGGCAATGTGGTAAGTTGTACATGCAGGCTAACACTCTGGCACGTAACTTTGGTATGTGCTCAGATTCTGTTTAAGTGTCCCTCTTTCGTTCCTTTTGTACTCCTTTCTATACATCCCACTTGTGGTGCAACTATAGTAAGGTAGTAATGAAGAAGCTTCAAGTGGCTTATCAGGATGCTTTTAGAATCCTCATGAAGCTCCCTAGATGGACCTCTGCAAGTCATATGTTTGTTGTGAGTAACATCCATACTTTTCATGCACTTCTGAGGCTCTTCATGTATAAATTCATCTGCTGACTGAGTTTGTCAGCTAACGCTGTTGTTAGAGCACTGTCATCTTTAACTTACAGTGACACGAGGTACTCCTCAGTCCTTTTTAAACATTGGAACAACTGCCTATATGGTTTGTAATTAGATGGTGTTTTTACTTTTATTTTATTCTTGTTATGGACATATCCCTTGTCTGAAATAAAGTTTGAATGAATGAATGAATGAATGAATAAACTGCTTAGGGAGGGGCTCATCTGGAATCTGAAACAGGGACTTTTTGCTCTGTTTAAATTTTCTTCTAATAGATAGTTGCACCTTGTTGTCCTTAACATATTCACAGCACAAACTTTGAGGATGTTGATGCAATCTACCAAATTAATGCATTGGTCTTCTTCAGCTGACTTTAAAGTTAGTTGATGAATTAAGGACCGATTAATAAAAAGCTTGGATCACCTTTGATTTACTCCTTGATCTTGGCTTTTAGTCTTAGCTGGTAAAAGCTTGATTTTATAACTTAATTTACCTGATAATCAAATTTTAAAGCTCACTCAAAATCATTCAAGAAGTTTATATCGTACAGATAAAACGAGTCAAGAAAATCAGAGAGGCATTCAATGAAGATTTGTCCAAACAACAAAATCTCAGTCTTGTCATTGAGATAAAAAAAATCACTTGTCATCCGAAAACGTTTATTTTCACTTAGTTTTACTTCAGAATTATTATTATTATTATTATTATTATTATTATTATTATTATTATTATTATTATTATTGAATGAACACAGGAATGTAGATCTACTCCATTCGTTCTCCTATTGGCTGAAGAAAAGCGGAGCGTAACTAAAGCTACGTCATCACGCATTCATGCGACTTGTCCTTGAAGCTACAGCATAGCCAATATGGTCGCATACTGGAGACAGGCAGGCCTAAGGTTAGCAAAATATGAACAAATATTCATTTAATGACAGAAAACATTATTTGGAGTGTGTTGGTGGTTTAATTTGGTAGGCTAACTAGCATTACTTGTGTAAAAAATAAACTAAACTAGTTGTTACACCGGTCAGTAGTATACTGTTAGCTTTTGAGGCTAATCCATCGGCTCTGACCAATGCCAGTGTATTGTAGTAATGCAGTGTATATAATACGTGACTGTTTATAATGCATTGTTTGTAAGTAGACAGATATTTTGTACTTAGTGGTTTTTGTGTGTTTTCATAGTTGTCATTATCCTCGGTGTAAATCCGTTAGCACGAGGCTAACCCGTGTTTTCTCCCTGCAGCTACATTCGCTTCTCCGCTATCTGCGCCAACGCAGTGCGGGCGGCGCTGAAGCCTCAGTTCAAAACCGAGGCTGTAAAGGCCGCAGAAGCAAACGTCAAAGTCTTCAAACCCAAAACAGCATGTAAGCTTCACGGTTCATTCTAAACTACTAAAACTTTCTTTCCTCTTTTTGAATCTAGGTGACATCTATTGAAGGTTTTCCCTTTTCCTACTTGTAGATTTACATATCAATAAAATAATCTTTTACGTATTTTACTCGTGGCTCCCATTTAAATGGAATGTAAATTTGATAATAAATTTAACGGGGGGGGGGGGGGGTTCACTTTATAAAACAGAAATGTTTGTAAAATTAATAAGTGATGACAACAACAATTTAGAGACATTGAGATGATCTCCAAATCAGAATTTAAGCTTGAGAATGATGAGTGGTTTCCTTAAATTGTTTGAAAGAATTTTAAAGAATGTTACCACAGTTTGTTGAAGCATTTGTTGGTTGTGTTCATTTAAACATCTGCAACCAAATAGAGGTAAGGTAGCAAGTCTGTCACAACTTTTTGTGATTCAAAAGCTGAAAAGTTGCATGTAAACAAAGATTTTTGTTGCCTTTGTGCAACTGATGAGGTTTTCTGTTTTTCCCTCTAGGATATGAAACCATGATGTAGATTTTTTCTTGGTGAGGCCTCGTCACCATCCTGTTCATCACAACATGAGGATGTGAGGGGGTGCTGGATAACATCTATAAGATGTATTAAAAACTGGGAATCTAGATGGATTTGTTTTTCCATTTGTAATTAAAGATGTATTAACAATAAACCTCATAAATACTGTTTCTCTTGTGTGTTCTTGTTTGTGAGAATGCTAAAGCTCTGCAGAATGATGAACTAAATATTTTTTGTCTTAACAGGTTTTTATTAGATATCAATAAACTTATGCAGTTGAGTGCATAGTGGAATACAGAAACATGTTATTTACAGAGGTATGAGTGTGTTTCATTTTATTTTTCTATATTAAAGAATTGATTAGAATATTTAATAAATACCAACAAATTCATTCAAATACCAACAAATTCATTCAAACCTATCAAGAAAAACATGCATTGACCAAAAGGGAAACTTGATCGTTTAGATGACAGTATTCATTAATTCTAATATAGCTTTTTAAATCTTACAAGGTCAAATTATTGATAAAGATGTGGGGAAAACAACTGCTGTAGCTCTGGCAGAAAAAAATGTTAACTACAGTGACAAATAATGGAGATTTGTAAAAAAAAAAAATTTGGTCAGTCAAAATAGGCTCTTCAAAGAATGATGTAAATGAAAATTAACTGTGCAGTAAAATTAGGAACATTTTTTTCCACATTAAATTAAAAATGTCTGCCCGCTAAAAGCGGACGTAGAGCAGAGTCCTAGCTTTCCTTCTTCTCTCTGGTCATCTTGATCATGGTCTCTGGTGATCGGTAGAGGAAGATGAGCTTCTCAAACAGCGTCTCCTCCAACTCCATCTCCCCCGTCTCACGCACCACAAAAATGTCCGTGCAGAGTTTCAGAACACGGTCGACGCACGGCAGCTCCTCGAACATGATGGACCGAGATATCCCGTTAAAGAATTCTCTGACAAACTTCCCGATGACCAGAACCACAGACATGTACAGGCCAACAATTCTGAGGCAAAGAGAAACGTCAGCAACATCAGATCAGTCTGTTTAGGAGAGATTTAGTGAATTTTAGTTCGGTACACTCAATCCTCTACCTACCCGTGTCCAGCCAGAAAGCCCAGACTTGAGGGGCTGACTTTGTCATTGACCACAACAATCTCAATGTTGTGACATTTGGGCTTGGAGGAGGTGAGAACTGGGGAGCACTCTTTCACCACCCACCACTGATCGGCATCTCTGTCCGATGTTTTGTTGATCTGTTGGAGTTTAATGGACATGGGCCTGAAGAAAGCCAGCGCCTGGAGTTCCGGGCGCTCCGATGGCTCTGAGAGAAGACACACAGAGATGGTGGCATAAAACAGCTCCTGAAAGCTTTAAAGTCTTTAAAAATGAATGCAATAAACTGCAAATCGTTCAAGCATTTTTATGCAACACTGAACTTGCATGTAGAAATTATTATATTTCTCACCTACTGTCATCCTGGTGGCCATTTTGGACTCTTGTCCCTTGGGACCTCTTATAAACTTTGGTAGCAGAGAATTAATTATCCTGCAGAACAGAAAAAAATATTAACATTAATGCTGAATCCTAGAGCTCTGTAAATATAAACTGTGCTTTGGTGTGATATCATAAAAGCACTTCTGTTTCACAAAAGTACAGCTGGACGTATTAATTACCACTACAAAAAAAAAATCAACATTTGAACTGTTGCATTCAGAATTTGTTCTCTGAGACTCACACAGGTTTGCTGCTGGTGCCTTTCAGCATTTGAACAATCCCTTCCATCAAAGCTTTGTCATCGAACTTCACGGTGTGTTCTCCCACGGCCTCTACGTTCATTGATATGGACGCATTTCTGAAGAGAAGAGCACATCAGGCGTCACACTTCTAGTGTCACAAACTTTGGTTCTTAATATAGATTTTTTTTAATCAGTATTTTGGCTTTCAGCCTTTCTATGGATTCATGCCCCACTGTGGGTCGGCTTCAAAAAGTCCTTTAACTTTTGAATCTTTAGAAAATTCAACTTTTTTAGGTTTTGTAGTTAAACACATTATATGTAAAAATGCATTTATTTGTGCTCATATAAATTGTACATTGACAATTAATTTAATATTGTAACAGTACCTTTTATTTGAAGCACCTTTCTAAAACCTCTTGGTCACCACCCGGGAATTAAAACATTAAAAACAAACCCAATTACAGTGAATGACTAACAAAGTTCAAATAAGAATAAAATACCTAAATTACAATAATCACAATGAGTAGGCAATCTTGAACAGGTGGGTTTTGACTTCAGCTTTGAAATGATGAAGGCGTATGGTATTCCTGTGTTCCCATGGTGACAAGTTGAGCAGGGTGATTGTGCAGGTTGATGGAAGCTGAGGATCTGTAGCATTGAATCTAGACCATCATTTGCCAAAGCTAAATGATTTTGTTTTGCATCTTGGTCTAGCAACTCTCCGCTGGAACCTCCGCAGCCCCAGCCAGTATTGTGGCTGGCCAATCACAGTGGGTAGGATGTCACTGCCACTGTAAGATGGCGACAGCTTGTTTGAAACAGCTTTGGCATCAATTTTGGACCATTTAGACTGGGGCTTTTCTTTGAGTCAAGAGCAGATAGAGGTACATTTGTTTACTTAGTGAAACAATGTATTTTCAGCTTCTTCCACAATGTAATGGTGGACTGCCCCATTAACTGACATCCATAGCAGTCCAATAACAGCACTCTATTGGTTTGGTGGGCCAGGGCAGTCAGGTGGGTGGGAAGTTACAGGCACTGAAACTAAGATAGAGATGAGTCATTTCACATGGCTTTGGCATCAACTTTGGACTATTTTTGTCTTCTTCCATAATGTAATGGCGGATTGCCCCATTAACTGACATCTGTAGTGGTGAGTATGTCCAGTTGTTTGCTATTCAATAAAATGTAGAGACAATTTGAATAACAACCGTAGATCCCTATGACTTGAACCAGTTCAACTGAATGCAAGAGATACCCACTGAGAATAATCTAGTTAGGAAGGTGGAGTGACAGAAGGTGTCAAACGACTGAGTGACAGTAAAGTTTATGGTGCTGCCAGGTTTTTGCCAGCAAACCTAGTCTATTTTCAGAGTCAGCTCTGGATTTGGCAGAGGTGTGGACTCGAGTCACATGACTTGGACTCGAGTCAGACTCGAGTCATTCTTTTAATGACTTCTGACTTGACTTGATATAATTTATAAAGACTTACGACTTGACTTGAACGCCAATGACTTGCGACTTGAATCGGCTTGCATCTGTTGACTTGAGGATGACTTGAGCATATTTGATATTTTAGCACAAAAGTGGCACGACATGGACAAAAATCATAAATCATTCTTTGTTCTGGGTTTGATCTTGTACTGCTAAATGCAGCAGCACTTTGTTTCAGTTGCACTTTCTGCTTGTTTGAACAAATACATTAAGCTTTAAGAATCTTTATTTCTGGAATTTATTATCATTGTCAATAAATTGAAGTTGCACAGATGACTTGATTGTTATTTGAAAATTCAAAGTGGACTTGGACTTGGCTTGGATTTCCAGATCATTGACTTTGGACTCGACTTGGACTTGGTTGTCTTTCTTTGACTTGGACTTGACTTGAGACTTGACTGGAAAGATTTGTGACTTACTTGCGACTTGCAAAGCAGTGACTTGGTTACACCTCTGGGATTTGGCATTGCAAGCACAACCAATAGTCTTCTCAAATTATTAGTTAATAAAGTATAGGGACACACGCACACACACACACACACACACACACACACACACACACACACACACACACACACACACACACACACACACACACAGTCTGACCTGACTAGCGTCCAGCGCAAAGTCATGTAAATGTGAGAGGAGCTGCTGAGTTCTTCTATCATAGCAGCTCGACTGGCCGGGCTGATGCTCCACAGCAGGCTGGCGTCGCTTTTGATTTTAGCAGCAACAAAGTCCTCAGCTTCATAGTTCATCAGGAACTGCATGGCAGACTAGGAGACAGTCAGAACAAATGGGGTTACGGTCCATGAATATAGTTTAAAAGTACAACCACTAAGTTCTGAAGAGTGTGTATTACTACTATATGTTTATGTTTATTCATTTGGCAGATGCTTTTATCCAAAGCGACTCACAATTTATGACCTATAGGACATGTTGTGATCTGTGGGGGAAACCGGAGTACCCGGAGGAAACCCACGCATGCATGGGGAGAACACGCAACTCCACGCAGAAAGGCCACAGCCAAGTTTCGAACCTGCGACCTTCGTACTGCAAGGCAACAGTGCTAACCACTGCGCCACCATGCAGCCCAGAGTATATATGCAGAGTAAACTTGAAAAATTACAACATGGTGCAAAAGTTCATTTATTTCAGTAATTCATCTTAGACTGCGAGACCATCTAAAGGCTCATGAACCCTTTGTAGATGTTTTGGGTTAATTAACTGATTAGTGTGACACTTTGAGCCGTTTCACAATATATTAGATGTCTGAGATTCAGAATTTTGGGTTGTCAGCTGTAAGCCATAATCATCGCAGTTATAACACACATATATATGAGACTTTAAATATCTGATTTTGCATGTGACAAGTCTATCTTAGTTTCATGGAATTACTGAAATAAATAAACTTTTGCACACTATTCTAATTTTCTCAGTTTCACCTGTAAATGAATTGAACCAAACATTGAAATTGATATTAGATTTTAAGCATTATTATTATTATTATTATTATTATTATTACAGAGGGGCACATACAATCCATATCGTAATTGCTACATCCAATTTAGGGTTTTATTAATCTAATCTGTGCACCCACTGTTATTCCATAAAAAGGGTTAAAAGGTAAAAAGAACATATTAAATTACACAGGACTGTTAGGTCTGGCGTGTCTGAATTGGGGTAAAAGATAGAACTATTTATTAAATAAATAATAAAACAACCAAGGCTATCTGGTGATGTAAATATTAGTTTCATCTGTTTCATTTCAAAATTAAAATAAATGGAACCTACTGGTTGTGTAGCATAGATTTTGGTGAGTCGGTTGAATCCTGCTTCTGTGTACGCTATCAGGTTCTGCTCCTGAGCGCTCATGGTGAACAGAGGCTGTGGAAACCCAAACGAAACAGAGGGATGAGTTCAGGAACGGTGGATAGACTCTGAGGATAATGTAAAGACTTGGATAGTGTGTGGTGGAATTTCAACAAACATCAAAGTCAACAATGCTTCGGTTTTGCTCACTGACCTCGTATCCTGCGATGCTGAGCTGGATGGAGACGTCAACCGGCTGATTGGTCACTCCAACGGCTGACTGCACCAGCGACATGAAAAGAAGCGGGAACCAGATGATGCTGATAAGCGCGAAGATGATGAATCCTCCCATCCCATATTTCACCACCTTCTTTTTCTTCTGCCCCGGAGGGTGTGGGTATTTCTGAAAGAAAATTGCTGTTTTTAGTACTTTTTGTGAAAGCTAAAACAGCCAACTGCTCAGCTGTTATTACATTAAACCAATAATTTTGTAATTAGATAAGGATAAGTACAGCAAAAACTCTCAGTTACCTTTTCAGACTCTCTCCAACACTTGAGAACAAAAATGTTAGCGTAAATATCTTCAACACAAATCCAGCTGGAGAGAGACAGGGTGGTGTCAGTCCAAACCCAGTCCATCACTGCTCGCAGCTCTGTTAGGAAAGGAACCATCCGAAAACTGGAAGAGGAACAAATGGGTGTGTAAATAATTCAAAAAATTGCATTTGAATCTGTGATGGAGGCAATAATTAGAGGTGCACCCTTGGAAGAGGAAGAGGTTGAGGTAGTTATAGTTCTTGGTGAGGAAGTTGCCCAGGATGCGGTTTGGGTAGCCACATTTGATCTGGTATGCAGAAAGGCCGAAGTAGATGCACTTTACAAAGTACCACAGCTGAGCTATTGGGTTTCTGTTGAACCTCCTGAACAAAAGAAAGACATAAAGGACCACCCAAGGCTTTAACAGATTTGTTATAATGCTAAATAAACTAAAATAATATAAAAATATTATTTGTTTTTGCTCTTCTGCTTTAAATGTCGTCTTTTTCATCTCAGAGTCATTACAGTAACACAAACTAAATAAATGCCTTTACTGTGTTACAATATTCATGTTTATTATAGTTTCCATAACTAAAACTAAGTCATATTTTACACATAGCAATGGCTCCTTCTGGTGTTTGAAAACATAATTGATGCTGACTAAACCGACCAAGTCCAAATGAGCTCTAAATGAGAAGAAAAGTGGTTTCAGGTAACACGTTCCAACCTCTCAGTGACACCAGGAAGAATGAAAAACATCCAAAAGTGTATTCCAAAGACCAGCACGACCTGGAAAACACACTTTCCCAGCAGAGATTTCTTCAGATATAGGGCCCGGTCAATGATCATGGTACCAAACTGCATGAGCAGCATTACTAGAAAAGCTTCAGGAACCTGGTCTTCTGACAGGGACTCTGAGATGTCTGCTACTGCAGAATATTTCTACAAAAAGACAAAAACTCAACTCAATTGTTTCAAAACTTGCGTTTTATTTTGTGTGAAAATAAGTAAGTCTTGCCGTACCCCAAAGGCCCAGTATCCATATATGGTAACAATGAAGTTGACAACATCGATGAGGAACATGAGAGCGTAAACGTCGCACACGGGGCTGTAGTCCGGATGGATGATGTCATAGAAAAACTGTCTAATGGGCAGATAGATGTGAAGAGCTCTGCGGAGAGAGGAACCTTCATCAAACACACATGCTGCTGCCATCTTGAAAAAGGGGTGCCAAATGTAAAATGTTGGTGCAAAAGGTTTAGCAGCCAGCATTTTGATATAACTTTTATCACATGGAAATGGAAATTGCCTACGTTTTATCGTACCAACATGTTTACATTTCACAGAATTTTAGCAGATTTAAATGTTAAATCCAAATCTTAATCTGAGCTGAATCTTTGAAGTGCAACCAGAGTCTAGATCGAAAGAAAGTAAATGCAAGTAAATGGGTAGTTTAAGCGGCATGGTAAATCAAAAGATTTAGCTAACAGATTAAACTTTTAGATTGAAATTTAACATTTAGATTTAGTTTTAACTTTTATATTTAAATGTAACATTTATGTTTAGATTAAACTTTTAGATTGCGTCTGAAATTTAGACTCACCTTTTGGATTTAAATTTAACATTTACATAGAAATGTTACTTTTATTTTTGACTTTTAGATTTGAATTAAACAGTTTGATTTAGGTTTAACTTTAAGATTTTAATTTAACATTTAAATTCAACATTTAGATTTAACTTTTAGATTTAAATAAAAAATTCGACTCAACTTTCAGATTTTAAATTATCAATTAGATTGTACTTTGGTATTTATATATAACATTTAGATTCCACATTTAGATTTATTTTTAACATTTAGAACTTTTTTTAATAAACTTTGAACTTTTTTTAATAAAAATATAAATTTAGGTTTGCATTTAACTTTTAATTATGCTAAAACTATATGAAATGTAAACATGTTGGGATGTATCTTTTGGGTAATTTACATTTTAAATGTGTTGAAAGTTTGCTAAATATCAGAAAACTAAAATAAATATCAAAAGACTGTGTGTTGGATCATTTACACATGTGTCCCACAGATGTAGCCTACAAGAACATTTTCAAACACCATCAAAAACAACCACAAATTAAATAAAATCCTAGAAAATATCAGTGAAACAAAAGAACGCACACTTCTATGGAGGCCGCTTTGATTCGCAGCATCGTCTCTCTGATCTGCTGTCTGATCCTCTGCTTCCTCGTCAGCGGGGTCCTGTGTCGCTGCATTCTCCTTTTCCTGCTGTTCTGCTTCTTTGGCTTCAACTCTCCATTAAAAAAATACAAACATGATGAAAAGATGAAATTTTACCCGATTATCTGTAAAACGAACAAACTTCTGGCTGTTTTTGTGTTTGCTAAAGTCACTTAGTTGTGGCGGCCATCTTTAATAAAGTAGACATACTCAGGAAACTTTTACCTTGTGGTAGCAGGTGATTTAAACAAAATGTAGAAGGCTAATTTCTTGCTAAGTCCCGTAAATGTCACCAATGGAAAACTCACCATCAGATCCTGGAGAATCCCTTCGTTTCCGTCTGCAGAAGATGGAAGTGGTGGAGGCCTGGAAGGGGAGGAATTTCAGCCGATGTGGAGCTTTCTCTTTGCTCCCCTTTTTATCAGCTCCTGTCATCTTCTTCTTGTCCACTTTTTTCTTCAACTTCTTAAAGAAATCCGGCATCTCGACCTCTTTGTTGTCCCATAATCCGTGGCACTGTGGAGTCAAGGGTGTGAATTAGGACCAACTGCAGGGAACGTAACGCGGGTGGGTGGGACTATGTGAGTAAACATCTTTAACCTTCAGAATGGATCGGTGGAAAAACAGAGCAAGCAGCTGAATAAGATCAAAGAGGACGTAGCCGTCTTTCTTCTCCACCCCGATGATGTTGGGTAGGGCGAAGGGCTGCTCGGCGTTGATCCCTCGGTAAGCAGAGGTGGTCCAAGGGAAGAAACCGAACTGGAAAAAGTACTTCACTACAACAGTCAGCTAAGACAAAGAGATGAGAGATGGTTGAAATGGGTCTTAATAGGTTGTCAGCTTCAATAATGAGTCATTTCCACAGTTTAATGGTAATTTAAGTTCTTAAAGCGCTTATTGGATGTATTATTTATGATCTTTCCAGCAAGTGTAATAACCCACTTCTGTGTAGATGATAGCAGTCATCCAGAAGCGCTTGGTGGGCCGGGGCACAGACAGCATGGCCCAGAGGAATATCAGAATGGGCAGGATGAGAGAGAGAAACGAAGCCGACACAATGTGGTTCAGGATGATGACAAAGTAACACAGCATCTCCGACTTGGACACCATGGTGTTATAAAGGGCAAAGGTCAACTTTAGGGGCCTCGGCAGAGTGGTGAAAAACTTATCAGACTCGGAGATCTCGTTGTTTTCAAACATGCTGCAGAGTGAAATGGAAAGAAGAAAATATAGATTTATAGAGGAGGTCTTTTTTAGGACATAACTTGGTAATAAAATTATCAGTGTGTTTATTTACTTGTTGAGGAGAAGCTCACTAGCGGTGAGGTTTCTTGTTTCTTCACTCAGAGGTCTGGGAGTCTCAGGGAGGTCCAGGCTTTTCTCCTCATCGCTCTGCTGGATTTCCATTGAGGAGCATTCTGCATATTTATTCTGATCGTCCTCTTCCATTTGCTCTATTTCTTCCTCCGGTTCATCGCTCTTCAACTCTGGATCTTCCTGCTGGCCTTCTTCTGCTTCTCCGTCTTGATCCTGCTCACATTTTCTCTCACCTTCGGTGTCCCTCTCAACGCACTCCTCCTGTTCATGGTCTTCTCTTTGAGCGACGGCATCATCATAACTTTGAAGAATAGGATAAAGTACATTTTCAGGAGAGAAACATCTGGCCCTGACGGATGGAAAAAACTCCGGCCCTTGAACACACAAAAAAATCCCTGACGTAGACAAATGCAAGCAAACAGAACTGAGCTTCATAAATTAACATTTAGAGCAAAAATGATGCTAACTGTTAGTGGGAGGGTATTTGTAAAACTTAAAAAATAAATCAATAAAGATGAAGTGACACTGATCTGAAATGTATTCCTTCACCTCTCTAGAAAATCGTCCGTTTCAAAGGAGCCCAGGTCGATGTTGGCTTCTTTCAGGAGTCTTCGTCGAAGCTGGTGGGCAGCAGGTGAATCATCAGGAGGATCGTCCAGATCCTCCTGTGTTGGCTGTCTGGAGACCAGCATCGTCTCATCTGTCATACAGCTGTCGTTAAACGAAAAGATGAGCCACATGAGGAAAGTCTGTCCGTGTGCGATCCAGCGTGCACGAGTACTACTGCCCCACCAGCAGATGTATGCGCAGAGATGGAGAAAGCACCTAAAGACTAAAAGGACACAAATGTGACCTCTTTTGTCCAGCCACTTACCTGGAAAAGCTGCTGCCCCAGGACATTTTGGAGGCTTGGCTCTTCAGCTTTCTGTAGACGTGACGAGAGGAGGAAGCAGCAGCTGGGGTGAGTGGGAGAGGCGGGGTGTCTAAACCGTCCTGTGACGACAGCGTGTTCTGACGGGATATCCAGTTTTCGTAGAACTGCTTCACACTCTCCTGACTCACCTCTTTACCCTGCAGAGCAACAGACTGTACGAATACTGATGCACACACAAAGTTTAGACAGTGCCTTCACTATAATCAGATTATTTTCATCCACCTTCTTTTGCTGCTGGTTGAGTAGAGCTCGCTCGAAACGTAGAACTTTAGAAATGTCCAGGTTTTCCTTACAGAAGGAGTTCAGACCATCTGTCAGGTCATCAAGAAGAAACTGAAGAAGCACCCAGCTGAACTTTATGGTGTTAATGATGCGCTGCAGGATGTTCTCTGCAAAAATAAATGAATAACTCAAACAGAACTGATTTAAAGTAACAAGTTTTCTTGCACATCTGAACGTTTGCAGCAACAAGCTGAAAGTTATTCCAAAGAAGATCCTTCTTTCACTTTCACTTGTGAATAAAGTGCTTCATCACAGGTTTTAGTTTTACCCTGTTCCTCCTCCTCCTCCTCCACCATACTTTCTTCCAGTTCTTCCTCACTTGAATCAGCCCTTTCAAAGCCTAAAAGAAGACATTTTTAGAGTTTTATTACTTTTCATATCTAGTTAAGATTACACAGAACCACATGACTTCATTTGTTTCTCACTTTGCTGCTTCTGGAGCTCTCTCTTTGCCCTCTTCTTCTCCTCTTTCTTCATTTTTTTATTTTCTTTCTTCAGGTCCTTCAGAGCCGTTTTGGAGCTGGTGATCCAGGCATTGTAGGCCAGCTGAAATGCATACAAACATGTATTTATTACACACCGCATGGCCTTTATTCCAAGGAAAGAAAGATCTCAATGAATAAAAGCCTGGAAAATGTGGTTCATTCTTTTTTATTGTTGTTGCTCCTCAAATACACGTCGCACTTCGCTCTTGTACGGGACGCTGAATGTAAAATGTCCGTGCAAAAGCTTTAGCACACAAAGCTTTTTACGTTTGGCACACTTTCTTCACATTTAAAATGGAGATTGCCTAAAATTGTACTAACATGTTCCGTTTCACATAATCATAGCTAATCTAAACATTTAATCTAAATTTAAATGCAGTGCAAAAGAAACAAATGCAATTGTTCAACCTTTGTTGTGGGGGCGCAACAAAACTGTGGGTTGTTCTGGCCTTTTAGATTTAGATCTATATTTAGATTCAAATCTAAAATTTAGATTAAAGTAGAAATGATGGTGCTGTCTGGGCCTCCCTGGCTACTGCCCCCGCAACCCAACCCCGGATAAGTGGCCGAAATAGATGGATGGAACTTTTAAAATTCAAATCAAAATAGATAGAATCAACTTTTGGATTTAGATTTAACTTTTCAGTTTTTAATTTAAATTCAAAACTTTAATTAAACTTTTAGATTTAAATGTAACTAGGGGTGGACTGGCAAATCAGGCTGGGCCGCTGGCTATGGGGTGAGGGAAGTCTCTGCTTAGGCTGCTCCGTCCGACCCCAGATAAGCAGAGAAAAATAGATGGACAGATAATTTTTGCTTTTTTTAATTGATGCTGCTCCAGGAAGTAGTCTGTATCTCACCTGGAAAGCTGATTTCTTCTTTGGTGGTTCCTCTTCCTCTTTCTTCTCTGTAACGTCTTCTTCGTCCTCCTCACTGTCGCTCTCAAACAAGTGGTAGCCACAGTTGTTTTCCACTGCGTTGAACAACAAGGCCAAAGTTACATCACTTCACAGGTGGGCTTCAGAGTAACTCAAAGGAAACAATAAATAAAAAATTAGGGAAATCTTGTTTTTATTGTTTAACCACTTTTTCTCCACTCGTCCCGACATAATCACGAGAGGCTGCTGCTCACCTCCAGGCTGAGAGACCCAGGGCTTCCACCATTTTCCTGCATCTCTCTTTGCCCTCTCATCATCATCTGTAAAACAAAAGTTTAATCTGTTTATTTATTCATGACTCGCTTTCTCTGAGTGATCAAAGAGTTGCGTAAAGATTACTTTATTGTGAAAAGATTGCAGTGAAAACCACATCAGTTAAAACTTTTATCACTGTGAAACATAATCATGACGACTCCCTCAAAACATCAACGATCAGAATGAAATTTTAAAAAACTGAAACCGTTTTAAATGTTGGCAAGTCTGAAGACATTTTATTACCCAAACAGAAAAGCTTTACTGGAGTTAGTTTAGCATCACATATCTATTAGAATATTCCTTTTAGGGATTAATTGGTGACTTTTAAAATTAAGCTTAGATCATTTAAACAGCTAAGATCTGTATTAATTAAAACATTTTAACCTAAAAAGTGATCTTGTTAACAGTGTATTAACCCTCTCAGGCTCAAAATAAGTTCTGATAAAAGGACGAACAACTAAGTCCTTCAGGGGTACTTCAGAGTTTAAGAATGCTCATGAAACACGTATGTGGAGTAACCAGGAAGGTAGGTTTTAACGTTGCAAATCTGCAACATCTGCCTCCAGAGGGTAAAAAATAAATAGATTATGTTTTGATACCCGGTGATGCAAGATCCTGATCTGTGGAAACCTCTTTGTCTTTAGCCGTAGGAGGAGTCTTCTGTTTAGATTTAATCTTCTCCATCCTACAGGAAGTGAAGAGAAAGGTTCATTACACACTGTTTACTCCTTCAAGAGTAATAAATGGGAAATAGAGATGGAAAATGTGCTGATCATCACTATAAACTGGATCCATTAATTGATTTAATTGCTGTTTTACTGCACGGTCTTACTGTCTCTTCAGCGTCTCCACAGATTTCTTCTCCATCTCCAGTCTGGCTGCGATCTTCTTCTTCACTTTGGCTTCAAACAGCTCAGCCCCTCTTGGATAAACATGCAGAACATTTTAACATGAATTTAACTTGTGCTGTTTGTATTTTTACAGCTCAGGAAGCTGCACAAACCTTTGAAAAACAAGGAGAAAATAGCATATTAATCATGGCACTAGAGTGAAATAAAAAACTATATATATATATATATATATATATATATATATATATATAGATAGATATATAGATATATATATAGATATACAGTATATATATATATATATATATATATATATATATATATATATATATATAGATATATATATATAGATATACAGTATATATATATATCTATCTATATATAGATAGATATATATAGCCAATATTTTTGGGTTTCAAGCTTTTAGAAACTCACTGAGCAGTTTGTAAAGTTTAAAACTGATTCTATGAAGTTTACGGTTCAGACCTTGAGGCTAATATCTTCGAGGACTTGAGATCTGACACCACGTAGAGAAAGTAGTAGCTGAGGAAGACTCTCCTTTGCGCCAGGAGGACGGTGAAGCAGATGGCATCCCAGACGATCCCGGCTTCCCCCTCTGGAAGCTCACACTGGTCATCGGGCTCAGCTGAGGAGAAAAAGAATAATTTATTTCAAGTGTTCTTAAGTAATCTATTTGAAAAGTCGGGGATTTGAACCCTTAACCTTTGATACAAATATATGGCAATACTGTTTGTTTCCTGCTACATTTGAGTTTAATTTAATGAACCCTGAAATACGTTTCAAAAATGTTGATTTAAAGCTACTTCACACCACTGTCTGTTCGCTGTTTCATGTGAGGCACTAGGGATGCACTGATGCATCAGGCCGATATCTACCATCTGTTACCATATCACTGTAGGCAGATGTACCCATGAACATGAATACGTAAATGCTACATTGGGCATTAGAGAGCGTAACAGCCCTGCGGCCATATTGGATGGGTTCCTCCCTCTCCAATCCCAACTGGAGTTAACTCAGAGTGTCCAACTATGCCCGTTTATGGTGCAGCCTACGGTTGCAACCACAAGCACACGATTGAAAACAGATCATCTGGGATTACTATTAACTTTTCTAGCGTACCTGTTGCGCCAGTCCACAGGGTGTCTACGAATATGATGCAGAGGTCAACCGATATTGGTTTTTCTATTGGCGATATCAATGCCAATATCTAGTAGACATGATTAGCAGATGGCTGTTATATACTGCCAATTTTGTTTGGGGGCAGTTTTCATGACCAATACTATTTTATACAACATTTTCTGCTTTTTTTTTTTTTACTTGCTAAAATGTCATTAATAACATCAGTTGGTGCACAACATTTCTGAAGCTGAATCCTTTTTTGAACACTTAATTTATCCATCTGTTAAATCTTAATTTTGTGCACTGCTCAATGTTAAAGTCAGACATTTTAATATAATTAATCAAACAAATCAATGAACAGACCAAGTGTTAAATATTCAGAACCAGTAAATTAAAATAAATTTTAGTCAAAAATAATTTTTAGAGCATTTATTATGCAAGTGCTATTTAGGAATGTAAACATTCATTTAAATTCATCCATCCATCCATTTTCTGAACCCACTTGTCCACTCAGGGTCGCGGGGGGTGCTGGTGCCTATCTCCAGCGGTCAACAGGCAATCAGGCGGGGTACACCCTGGACAGAGAACCAGTCCATCGCAGGCAACACAGAGACACACAGGACAAACAATCACACACACACACACTCATGCCTAGGGACAATTTGGACAGACCAATCAACCTAACAGTCATGTTTTTGGACTGTGGGAGGAAGCCGGAGTACCCGGAGAGAACCCACGCATGCACAGGGAAAACATGCAAATTCCATGCAGAAAGATCCCAGGCCGGTAAGCGAACCCAGGACCTTCTCGCTGCAAGGCAACAGCTCTAACCACTGCACCACTGTGCAGCCATTCATTTAAATTAAGTTCTGAAACGTGTCCGGCTGCCCGGGAATATGCCTGACATTAAATCAGCTTTACTAAGGAGGTACATCGGCTAAAATTGATATATAAAAAATGGTAAACATCGGCCCGATATCTCAGCCGACCGACATATTGGTCTACACCCAATATGATGTCTGTGGCTGTAAATCTTTAGTAGAGCCACTTTAAAGTCAAACACATCCGTGGGCAGCCCAATGCTGCTCCCAACTTTTATTTGAATGTATAACTTAGAATAGAATAGAACTTCATTGTTCAAAAGTTTTCGTCGGTTCTCAGGACCAAAAATAAAATAAAATAAAAAACATTCATGTATATACGGACTCATTGTGACACCATGTACTTTGGTTGGATCTTATTGCTTATATTGGTTCAGGGTCATTACAGCACTAGGAACAAATTACTTATTTGCAGTTAAATTAACTGTTGAATCCTAATTCATGGGTTCATAGTGGAAAAAGACGTCCCTGAAATACATTTGCTTCATAAATGCTTTAAAACAATATTGTCAACTGACATTTCTTTTTATTTACCAGTTTTTATACAAGCAATACTTCAGTTCATTGGTCCGTTGGATTAACTTTGGTCGTATGTTTGGTTTTATTACTGAGCAGTGCACAAAATTAAGATTCGAGAGGTGGTTAAATTCAGCACAAAAACTGATTCAGATTAAAAAATGTTGTTCATCCATTGTTATTATTATTGTGACATTTCAGCATGCAAATAAGGTGGGAAACATTGAAATATCAGAAATAAAATAAGCCATCGGCCGACCAAAGCTTCTACATATCAGCGTCGGAATTGGCAACAGGAAATCCACATCAGTCCATC
The DNA here is from genome assembly GCF_043380555.1 of Nothobranchius furzeri. Taxonomy (NCBI): domain Eukaryota; kingdom Metazoa; phylum Chordata; class Actinopteri; order Cyprinodontiformes; family Nothobranchiidae; genus Nothobranchius; species Nothobranchius furzeri. The sequence goes on from NC_091755.1 coordinate 32,815,492, forward strand.
GCCGTAAGGCATAACTTAAAAATAGAGTAAATACCCCACCCATTTTTTCATATTGTTTTGATGTTTATGATAACTGCCCATTGTTTATGAGTTCAACAAGTTCACATGGACTTGTTTTAATTAAAAATGGTTTTCCACACAGCCTGGCTTTCTGTAGCCAAAGAGATAACAAGAGACCTTGCCACTTGGTCTTCAGAAAGGGAGTTACACACTCCCCGGAGAAGAAGTGACCGTACTCACGTGTGGAACGTTCCAGGCCACAAAATAAAAAAGATGAACACAGAGAGCCTGGGAAGAAAACACAAATGATTACAGCCACTCACGGATGTCGTAGCCTTTGATGGTGCAGAACATGCTGAAGGCCTGAATCAACCAGCAGCTGTTCTTCAACAGGCTGTCCAGGTAACCACAAGAGCCAAGCTGAAGGAAAGAGAAGAGGCAGGGATTCACGATTTCAAGATAAAGTCAGTTACTCCTCATGCAACCACTGAACTTCCTGTTTGGTTACTTACAGACAGGAAGTTCTTCATGGCAATAACAAAGCAGGTGTAGCCAATGAGCCAGTCCCACAGGCGAATGATGTATCTGACTGGCTGCATCAACACGCTGCCGCCAAACAGCATGAAGTAGAAACAAGCCACCAGGTAGCCAAGACAGAAGATGTTGATCCGCGTGGTGCCGGTGATGAAGATGAGGCAGAGCACCAGCCAGAAGAAGTAGCTGAAAACAAAAACCTTCACCATGTCCAGGTAACTCCTGAGGACCGAAAACATGAACAAATACTTGTGGAAACGGGAATTGTCTGCTGATGCAGCAGCTTCAGTTTGACAATGTGCATAAATTTTTAATTTAACCTAAACTTTATAGCTTCTTAAATGACCACTCAGCAGGATGGACTCAGTGATCCAACATGGTGTTGGTCAGATTCTAAAATGAGAATCAGTGAATTTCATTTAAAAAACACGTTTTATATCATTTACTGTCAGTCCATGGTTAAAAAAAAAGGCATTTAGTTAGGCAGTTTGTTAGCCTGTTAGGTCCCTGTATGGCCGGTGCCAGAGCTTGGTCTGCATTGCCGGCAGTAAGTCGGGCTCGTTCCTAGTGAGAGTTGGACTCCGCCAAGATTGCCCTTTGTCACCGATTCTGTTCATAACTTTTATGGACAGGATTTCTAGGCGCAGCAAAGGTGTGGAGGGTATTCATTTTGGTGGCCGGAGGATCAGGTCTCTGCTTTTTGCAGATGATGTGGTCCTGTTGGCTTCATCAGAACGTGATCTTCAGCTTTTGCTGGAGCGTGAAGCAGCTGGGATGAGAATCAGCTCCTCTAAATCTGAGACCATGGTCTTGATTTGGAAAAGGGTAGAATGCCTTCTCCGGGTCAGGGATGAGGTCCTGCCCCAAGTGGAGGAGTTTAAGTATCTCGGGGTGATGTTCACGAGTGAGGGAAAACTTGAGCGTGAGATCGATAGGCGGATTGGTGCTGTGTCTGCAGTGATACGGGCGTTGCACCGGTCTGTCGTGGTGAAGAGAGAGCTGAGCCAGAAGACGAAGTTCTCAATTTACCGGTCGACCTACGTTCCTACCCTCACCTATGGTCATGAACTTTGGGTATTGACCGAAAGAACGAGATCGCGGATACAAGCGGCCGAAATGAGTTTTCCCCAAAGAGTGGCTGGGCTCTCCCTTAGAGATAGGGTGAGAAGCTCGGTCATTCGGGAGGGACTCGGAGTAGACCCGTTGCTCCTCCACATCGAGAGGAGCCAGATGAGGTGGCTCGGGCATCTGGTCAAGATGCCTCCTGGACACCTCCCTGGTGAGGTTTTCCGGGCACGTCCAACCGGGAGGAGACCTAAAGGTAGACCCAGGACACGGTGGAGGGACTATGTCTCTCACCTGGCCAGGGAACGCCTTGGGATTCCCCCGGAGGAGCTGGCCCAAGTGGTTGGAGAGAGGGAAGTCTGGGCCTCTCACCTTAGGCTACTGCACCCGCGACCTGACTCCGGATAAGCGGATGAAAATGGATGGATGGATGGATGGATGGATGGATGGTTAAGCAGTTTTGTTAGCTGATGACAGAGGTGTTTATTCACAATCATGTAAACAGACTAATAACGGGACAGCATTTGTGACCTGCAGTGAAGAAAGTTGTCTACAGGTATGAACTGGTTGAAGGAGCAAGGATCCAGGCTGCGGCTGATTTCCACGTTGTCTCCAGCCAGCAGGCGCACAGCCGCTCGGTTCTCCTCCACAAAAACCTGCCACTGCAGAGACGAACAGAGCAGCAGGAGGTGGTCGTCTGCAGGCGGCAGCAACGAGAGTAAAATCAGGCAAACCGAGGGACACTTAAAGGGACCTTAAAAAGAACAAGGAGGGCATACTCACAAAAAATAAAGGATGGATTTGGTCTCATTGCAAAGTCAGGCAGATAAAACCATTTGATAACATTGGAGGTCAAAGGCTGAGCTGCAGTTCTCCAGGGATAATCTGTCAAAATTAAATTTTAAATAAGTAAATTACTTGGAATAATCCACACTAAAGAGTTTGTAACAATTTAAGCTAATGCTTGTAAACTGGTTTCAGTGGTTCTTGAGTCAGAAACCTGAGCAAGTCCACATTGGACAACATGTATACAGTAAATAATTAAAGATTTCGCACCAACACAAAGAGCAGGAGGGATGCCGATGCAGAGCAGGTACTGGAACACCATTAAACCAGCTGTAAAGCAACAGTATTTAGGCCACACCTCCCCGATGGCCTTCCTGCGGCGCCGAAACAGCACCGCAATCAGCACGCAGGAATGAAGCAAGGCGTAGAAATCCATCCTCTGACCAATCACATTCACTGCCACGATTAAACTGATCTAAAATAAAAATAACACACATCAGCGCAGGTGCAGACATACATTTCTGATCCCAAAAAAGAACAAACCTCGAGTCCAAACTTGTAGAAGCAAAAGTTGATGAAGTATTTAATGCAGGGCAGGACACCGTAGTCAAGGTGCTGCCTTGTGACGCCGTGGAAAATGATGCTGAAGGGAGGAGGCTTCTGGTCGTTACGGAGACGGAAGTAGAGCTGGTGGCGATGGACAGTTGCCTCAAAAACGAGCAACCCGAGCACCATCAGGTGGTTCTAAAACAGAAATTAACCAAATTTAGACTAAATCCACTGATAAGTAATGGGAGATCTCTTTTATGTTTTAAAATTTGTAGCATTTCTGTCATTTAGTGAGTGTTTTTAGTGATTTTTTTGCTAAATGTACTTGCTCTTGCTTCTGTAGTTACGGTATCTTGATAAGATTTTTTGGAATCCACAACAAAAGCTAACAAATGAAATGAACTGTTCTAGAAATCCATCTCACCCTTAGACAGGGGAGGATTCTGCCTTCACACTTTCTCAGCGCTCCACACCAGTAGACGGGGTCAACGGGTTCAGTGTAGAGGATGGACCTCCTGAGAAGCTCCATCATGTTCCCTCTCAGTTCTGCTGCATCGTCCAGTTCAGTACCGTTGAAGGGTAATAAGCTCTAAATCACCAAAGCAAACCAGAGTCAGAAAGACGGCGGTCGTTTTCATGGATTATTGATTTATTCACTAGAATAAAACAGAGTATTTCTAAAAGGAAACATGTTAACCGAACAAATGGAGCTGAACTCACAGCAGTGCAGTTGGAGGAGTAATCAAGAGGTTTGATCACTTTGAGCTGGTAAAACATCTTGCAAACCACCATGACGCAGGCCCACACGGCAGAGATGCTGGAGGCCAGATGTCGTAACCGTGGGAACGGGAGTGCAAACACCCATAGAACCAGGAAAAGGAAGTTCATCAGTGAAACCTGGGAGGAAAATTTAGAGCGATCACACATTTTCTTCTCTTTAACACATAAATATGTAATTTACTGCTACACAAAATGAGTGTGTCCTCTGACACAAACCGTGGACATGCACAACTCAGGTGAAGCCTCCTACCTCTTGCAACGACACCCAGATGATGCCAGAGGAGACAATTTTGAGGCTGTGGAGCTCCATTAGTCTCCAGCTCAGCTCCTGCAGCCTCTGAAATCCAGATATACCCTGAAGGAGGAGGAGGCTGGCCCGGTCCACAATCATGGTCCATTTTTCCTCACGTCTGCTTGGAATAGTTTCTGAGAACAATAAGAATATCAGGCAAAATATTATAGCTAAAGCTGCTAAATCTGTGCTCTTGGGAGTAGAAATAAAACACAACTTAAACCTGATTAATTTTCTGACTCCTAACCAGCCAAACATAAACCAAGGATCTGATGAGTATTTACCATCTTCTGCTGTCTCCGGCTGCTCTTCAGCTCCTTTCTCCAAGGAAGTTTGCAGTCTGACACTGTCCAGAGTCTCCTGACTTTTGCCGTTTCCCATCTGCTCCTTCACAAGTCTGTCAGACCAAAGGAAACATTATCAACCATCCTCAGCTTCAGGGGCTCGGTGAAAAATTCAGAAGAAATGTAACCAAATTCTTTACCCAGATCATTAATAAATAAATAAATCTTACCTATTCTGTAACTTGTCAATATTTTCTTTAATGCTGGAAATTAAAGGAAAATAGAATCCAAATTTTATGAAATGGTCATTATACTCCTCTAAATAAAAGCACACAGCATACTTTTTGACCAAAAACTCATCGATAAATTTAATTGTTTCTAAATTTGGTAACTTATGACAAAAAAGGAAAACTCTGGTCCAGATGACAATTTATGTACAAAACATGCTTAGCATTGAAAGTAATTGGGATTCTCTTTACTATATAACTAAAACATAATGGAAACAGGATAATAAATAAGGTGTTTACACGTCTGCTATCAGATTGATTGAAGACTCAAGTTCTTCTTGTCTGGATAAAGAAAAACAAAACTATTAGAGACAGCACAAACGTTAAGAATTAACACAGGGTTTGTTAGAAAGTGTTAGTGTATTGAATACTGGGTGACTTTTTGTATTTGTGCATCTTTCAGTGAGTACCATCCCCTGTCTCACCTGGAAGTCTGCCTGACAGGAATGTTATCCAGGTCAGTTAGAGTCAGGAAGTCAAAGTTGAAGTAGTGCAGCTGGAGGATACAAGCCAATAGGAAAGCAGCAGGAAGTAGGATGCGTGCAAACAGCTCCGCTGTGCTGTACCTTTCCAAACCAAGATCACGAAGTCTGGAGAGTGAGAAAAGTGTCTGAAATCAAATTTGGATGGTTATTCATCCAACTTTAGCCTGAAGGCATGAGTTCTTAGCAACCCTTCAGCACTATGTGTTGTGAATGACCCTCAGCTGATTTATCTAAGTATCCTTGTGCTATCTGAGGTCATTCGATTGCGTTGGTCATCTTGAATTGAATTAATTTCATAAATGATTTAAAATATGTCCAGTGGTTTATGAGATGTTTTGCCAACATACACACAGGCAAAAACTTTATTTCCCTCCACTTAAGGACCAAGTTCACTCCTTTTTTAAATACATCCGCAGTGCTCTCTACCATAAATTGATGCTTTGTGTGCTGATCTCTGTGGAAAAAAAGCTGTGGCGCTCCTGTTTCAGGAAGTAGAAGTGAGCCACAGTAGAGGTGAGCAGAACATGGCAGGATTTGGAGTCCTCTGATTGGCTAACAGCAACTTGACTCTACCACTGATTATGCAACGTTGATGTTTTATCTCTACAAACAACACAGGTTTGAAGGAGTTCTGCTGTGTGGCGGAGTTGCTAATGCTAATGGTTAACTTCTACTAGCCGAGACATGCTCTGTTCTCTCCTGGATGCTAAATCAACAACAGCCTTCCCCATTGTGAGCCAAGATGGGTGAGTCAATGAATGTAAAATTTCAATGTGATATAGGTGTCTTTTCTAAAGAGTTACCCCATATTTTTTTGATTGGCAGCTAACAAAAATAGGGGTAGAAGACTATTTTTACAACAGCCTGCATGTGAAACTCAAAGTGACCGATCGCATTTGAAAAGTTAAAAAAAAAACTCATTATCTGGGACTCACCCTTCCTCTGACATGCCCATGATCTGTCTGAAAAGAGCAGATACACTTCTGAACTGATACATGTAGATGGCTATCAACACCACCATGGAGTAACCCACCACCACCGCCCAGAACGTCTTCAGAGCCCGGCGCCAAACATCATAACGAATCTGAGAGTACAAGAGACACAGAGCACCACAGCTACAAAAAGTGACCACAGTATAATAAACTTCACTAATAAGAATTGTTTCTCAAATGGTTGCAGCTCCTGAGCTTGACTTCCAGAGAATGTAACAACAGAAGAACATTCCCAACACAATAAACGGCCCCGCAGCCTGTTTTCCTCTTCCATGAGGTATGTAAAACACCAGGGTGTTGCTGATGTTGCCCAAATAGACACATAATGTTGTCTCTGCAGCCATTAGGCCTTCTGGTAAGTGCCTCCTGTCTCTCTAAAAGGTCAGCAGAAACATAATGTGGGGGAGGGAAAACCAGTGAAACTGGCAAAAAAGGCCCGCATGCATGAGCTTATTAGTCATAATCAATTTAGCAGAAAACGAATGGTGCATCATCTGTTTTCTGGAGTTGCAGTTAGAGCAGCTTGCATTGTGACTGTTTTGAATAACAGATTACTATTGGTACTAAAGAAATGTAAGAGTTTCTGAAGATTTTGAAGATTAGCAGATTGCCTGATAAAAATCACCTCTTTTTTAAAGATAGAAAAGATAAAGTGAAACAGAAGCCATCTGATCAGTGCCAGACCAGTAAAAATGTATTTTTTTATCCCTTTAACCCAATTAGACAGTTCTGTTATCGGGTTTCACTTGTAATTTAATGCAGAAGCTAAAGAAAGCACCTTGTAACGCAGTTATGAATAAGAGCTGCTTCCTGTTGAATCCATATTTCTGAGACAGTCGGTCCAATCTAATGCCCAGCCATGACTGAACTGTTTCATCCTAACTCCTAAGGGTAAAAAACACTTTTTGAAAATAGTGGTGATCTTAGTTAAAATGATCTTAATTGTGCTTTTGCATCATCGTTGAACACCGTAGATCACAAGAGGACCAGAAGCAGCCCCATGACGATGACAATATGACTCTCTTCAAATAAAAAAAGAAAGAACTTTAAGTAAACAGGTAAATAAACTGAAAAATTTAAAGAAATTTCAGGAGAATTAAAATCTGTGGTTCTTTTTTAGCAGTTTGCAGCAGAAAGCCCTATAAAGACTATGTGTTCACTAGAAAAGGCTAAACTTTGGTTGCACTGACAGAATCAGGTGAATGCTATAAAATGTTGAAAAATGTGACAAAATGTACTTTTTCAAAATTAAATATCGTATTTCACTGGCGTTCAGTCAAACACATCATTGAATGGTTGCTGTATTTTAAATCAGCATGCTCCGGTTGTGAGTGTTACCCACCCCTGGTGACGATTATGAAAAATATTTGAAAATTGTTAAACTTGCATTTATCAGCATTAGTTACAAAAGATGCAAGCAATTAGTGCACAAAAGCTCAATCAGGAAGTAGAGTGAAACTTTAAGATTACTCTACTTCCTGACAAAGTAAGAAACGGTGTGGTGTACTAACCTGGTACAGAACAACACACAGGAGGAAGAGGACGATGTAGAGGATTTTGTAGACAACCACCTAATTTAGTGAAACACCAGTTAGTAACTGTTATCTATTTGCTGCCTTTATAACCATCCACTAACATGGCTTTAATTGATATTCATGCTTCTAATCACTTCAAATGTTTACATTTTCAAAATAAAGCTAAGCAAAATGAAGACATAAGCTTATAATGTTTCAGGTGTATCACATACCTTTCCAGAAAAGCTTATTACAAAGAACATAGAGCAGCAAAAGAAGATCCAGTATTTCACCAGAACCTCTTTAACACCAGAGATCACCATCGCTACCAGAGGGGACGTCTGATTTTCCTCCGCTGGTGGGAAGAAAACAAGAGAATGAAAAAGGTGTTTTATTCAGTCAAATGAGACCCTCAAAATACAGGAACAGTGGTGCCACCAAGCAGTGGCTAGGGGGCATGGCCACCCCCAACCCCCACCAACCAGCAAAGGCCCCACCCTCATTAATATAACAAATAATTAAAGTGTGCTATTTAAATATGTATGTGTATGTCACTGAGGATTAAACAGTTTTAAAACTCTAAAATGACAAGATTTTAAACAATATAAATAAGTGAAATTTCATCTTTTTTCTGAAATGTTTGTGTTGCTCAAATTTGAGATGACTGTTAGATGCATAAGCTTTTGCTTTTTAATGAAAAGGAATAAAGGAGCGTTGTGCAGCTACAAGCTGAACTCTGTTACCATAGGAACTAATTGGGTGCCACCCTAATATTTTCACTGCCCCTCCTATGAACATTTTCTGGGGGCACCATTGGACAGTACATCTTGAACTTTTAATTACGTGGCATGTCATTGAGTTCTTCCAGAGATTTCTTTTTCATGCTCTGCTCCTCCTGTCTCTCCTTCAGCTGCTGGCGAAACATCAACCAAAAGTTGAAGCTGTAGAAGACCTGAAGGGCAAGTAGAAAATCAAGAGTTTACAAGCACTTTTACGTTCCAGATGTTTAGAATTGGAATCGTTGTTAGTGTCCCCAGTGGTTTTTCCTCCATAACCCAGCACACCTTGGCTCCCAGGTGGACGCAGGGTGCAGGGTGATAGCTGCTCAGGTCAAAGTCCACTATCACTGCTGCGGGTAGGCCGGGGTACAGCTCAGCCCGGCTCAGACGCAGCCCACTCAGGAAGCCCAGAACCACCAGCACGGTGCCGTAGATGGCGAGGAAAGGGGCAGACATCATAGCATAACGGCGGCGGTCTCGCATCATCCAAATGATGCAGGACCACACAAGCAAGGCGAAAGTGAGCCAGTTGTTGTAAGTGATGCTCCACACCTGGGTGTAAATACACAAAACGTCTCGGTGAAAGAACATAGAAGTTAAACTAACTTTACTCACACAAAACTTTTTATTTTGGTTTATATATCAGAAAGTAAGCCAACCAACCACCTATACGTTTAATAGGACCCTGAAGCAGAGGTTGATTCGAGTTGTCCGTTTCCAGCTGAATCCCATCACACACCATCCACCTTAGCTCCGCTACAACATCCTTTTATCCTTTTATCGTTTATGCTTGATCGTCTGAGCAACAAACTTCCAACTCAACCACCATCATGGTTTACTGGTGGGAAGTATTCAAATCTATTGGCAGGCATAGCCTTCCATTGATCAATAAACCTTTTTCACAGGCAACCAGGAAAGAAGGAACGGATGTATTAACTAAAGCTACATTCCATTTCTGCAGCTGTGCATACTATTTGTTCTGTAGAACACACAGAACATCTAAATGGAATGCAGCCCTTGTTAATACCTTTGCTTTTTATAATAAAATCAATTGTTATAATCTGTAAAGGAAATTAAATTAACGAGCAGTTTTGTTTTTATTTTTACAAGATCAAGTCAACATTCTCGTACTTTTATGAATTAGTATTTAATGTGGGGTTTTTTTTTTTCAAGCAGCTCGGCCACCACCAGTCCATGTGAGTAAGTGATTGTGGCAACAAATCTGTGAAGCACTTTGGAGCCGCTGAAGAAATAAAAGCTCTTTAATAAACAATGTTTATTTGAACTATGGGTCCTGCAGAACCACATGACCAATCCTTTGGATATCTATCCTCTGCCACTAAGGCCCACTAAAAAACAAACTTTTATAAAATCAAATCAGTGTTTGCATTTTACCATCATGATGATGAGGGCGCTGACATAGCTGTGTTTCTGCAGCAGCTTTCCAAAGACCACCAGGCCACTGGGGCCTGAGGCTGCAGGTGAGGTTTCTGTTAGGCTCTGAGAGACTTCCTCGTTATTTTCTTCTGTTTTAAACTCAATTTCTGCCTCTGGTACAAAAGTAAAAATAAATTAAATAATTTTTAAGTTAAAAAATGGATTTGTATGCAATGTATTTAATAAACTGTGACTACCGTGTGGAGGAGAGTCTCTTTCTTCATAATCAGTGGGAGTGTAACAGTTTGTGTAACCAGCCCCTTCAAGCAGACATCCAACGCTGCTGCTGTGGACATTTTGCCAAGACCTTCCAGAGATCAGAATCATCGGCTGAAGGACAAGATGGGCATTTTACTGCAAGACGATCGAGTGTGAGAGATAACCTGCGGATTTATAATTTAGCTGAAATCTGTTTACCTCAGCAGGCAAATAGGTTTCTTCATCTGTGCTGCTTAAAAGCTGAAAAAAAAAGATATTTTGAGTTGACTTTGATAACAGATGTTGCAATTTATACAAAAAATTGATCTACGGAGCAAACAGTAGTTAACTCATAAGATATTTGACAATTGAAAACAACCTCTTGCTTATCCCCTGAGATGAAGATGACCCTGGAGAAGCTTGGAGGAGGTTCTGGGCTTTCTAATGGACTGGCACATTCATCAACATCAAGCACATCCTGACAAAAAAAATGGCAAAAGATGTTCAAATCAGTAAATACATTATAAATATCTTTCATGGTGGTATTCTTTTTTCATTTTGTCATTTTGATTGTTGCTTGGTGCTAAAACCTGGGAGCAGGTGTATGGTTTTAACACCTGAACATGTTTCTACGAACCTCCTCGGTTATGTGGACCCATTTGTGCAGCAGAGCCACCAGCGTGTAGTAAAGCAGCAGGAGAACCAAAGGGTTGATGAAGTCCGGCCAGCAGACATGTGGGTGCAGACCGAGACTGTGTGGGTGAGAGCTGGTGGTTCTGATCACTCCCGTCATACCAAACAGCCTGGAAAAAGAGGGCAGGGTGAAGGTGGTGCAGCAAAGTGTCAATCCAGGGAAATTCATGGGATAAAATGCGGGAATCTTACAAAAAGAGCTTTCTAAAAGTAAAAATTGTGAATTATTTAATAATGTCTTAGCCTATTTTTCGCAATGTTTCCTAAACTTGTTGAAAAACCCATGCTCAGATGAACCATACATGACACATGTTAACACTGGGAGAGAAACAACTTAACCTACCTCATGAATAAACCGCTTGTTGAGCAACTTATAGCACCAATGGTGATCAACATTTCATTGTGGTTCAATTTTAGCCCACTGGTTTGGAGTTAAACTCAGAATTACAAGGGACTTATACTGCTAACTCTTCTCTCTTTATGCTGCCATGTGTGTCTATGCGTCCTCTATAAACACTCCAAACAAGAAAAAACAACATCTATCTGTTTTCTGTTTGTGTATGGTTTTAAAAAATATGTGTCTGAAACAAGCTATTTCAAAAAGTCCCCGTTTGTGATGTCACAAATGGGGAAATTAGCATAGAAATATTTCATGTGTAGGAGAGCAGCTGTTGCTGGAGGAGCAGCAGCTCTACTCCAATCTCCTCCCGCACATCTGAGCTTCTCAGTATATAGCAGCCAATCGGGGGATAGGTGGGCATGGCCAGATGCAGCTTGTTATCTTAAAGTAACAGAGATCAGCTCAGTGACCTAGTGGTAGAGTGTCCATCCTGAGACTGGGAGATCAGGGTTCGATTCCTGGTCGGGTCATACCAAAGACCTTGAAAAAATGGGACCCAATGCCACCCTGCTCGACACTTAGCATAAGGGGTTGGATTGGGGGGTTAAACCACCAAATGGTTCCCGAGCGCCGCTGAGTCTGCAGCTCACCGCTCCCCCAGGGGATATGTCAAATGTGGAGAGCAAATTTCACACACACTTCAGTGTGTGACAACTAATGGGACTTTAACTTTTAAGAACTGAAACAGCTCTTCCTGAAAGCTACTGAAAATGTCAAGAATAAAACAGCTGAAATTGCTTTATGTGACAGGAATTTTGTGCAAACAACATCATGAACATGTTTTATATCAACAACGGAGCTGTTATAACTTCATAAAAGCATCATAACATGTCACCTTCAGTGCATCAGATCAAATCTCCACTTTGCCTCATCTGTTCAGAACTTTTGTCAGTTTGTTCAGACTAAGCTTCACATCAGGTTGCCAATCTTTATCAGAAATTTCACCTGTAACTTTTCCAAAATGTTAGTTTTTCACTATCTTCTTGATCTCACTATTAAATTGAAACCTGACGAGTCCATGCTGTGTATTTCAAAGCTGCACATGTGCTGCAATAAGATCCTGCTGCCATGCCCACTCTGGGGAAATCTGGCAACAGTTTCAAATGCACTCATGAATAATACTTCTCCCTGAAGAGGACTATAATTGTTTATAAACTGTTCTGTAATCCTTCCTAGGCTGATTGGCAGCAACTGCTCAAAGATCTGTCCTCCTTGACAAAACTAAATACACTGATCTTCTGATTCTGACAAAGGTGCACATTTAATAACTTCTTGCATTCCTTTAATCAGCTAGAAAAAAAATTGATTAACATTATGTTCCAATATTTATTTTTTCTTGTACCTGGCATAAATATCATCTGGTGGTACGAGCTGCTGGAAAAGGCTCAACTGATAGAAGTAAAGTGCCAGCAAGTGTCCACCGCTGAAGATAGCCATCATCACACACAAGGAGCTGAAAACGAGCATGCTGATGGAGCGGCTGAATATCCACCACCACACCAGGCCAAGAAATGCTAAAAAGTACACTCCAGAGGTAAGAGAGGGCAGTGCGATACCTGTCGGAGCACCGCATTACAAGAAGCAGAGAGAAAAATGATAAATTAGTCAAAGCTTATGCCACGAATGTTAAAGCTCCAGTTTCACCTGCATTCATGTGTCTGTTCTGTGATGTACCTGCCAGCCCCAGCAGCAGAGTCACCACCACTTGCCCTGCTGTGTTCATGATTGCAGACAGCAGCAGCCTCAATCCAGCTGCAAACATGATAAGTTTCTGGACAAACTGTGGCGGTCCAGACTGAATTGGGATGGTGGTCTCCTCTGAGCTGTCAAAAGATGAGCCTTCTGTGAAACTCCCCTCCTCTGATTCTGAGTCAGAGGTTTCCCCATCCTGCAAGACCCACAAAACAATCTGAATTCACTGCACAACATTTTGCAATCAGCGTGTATTGTTAACAAATGTTTGCGCAGTGTGTGTGTGTGTTTGTGTGTGTGTGTGTGTGTGTGTGTGTGTGTGTGTGTGTGTGTGTGTGTACTGTTACCTCCGGGTTTGCGGCCGGGATCCCATTTTCATGTAGGTTGACTTGAGGCACAGTGCGAAGTAGTTTTTTGCACAACCTCAGAATGAACAAAGTAGAAAAGAGAAGGCCAATATCTGGGGCCAAGAGGCGCACAACATTTCCTGCATCAACTGAACTGAATCTGATGAAACACAAATGAGAGTAACGCTCACTCCATTTATCATAACGGCAGCATGCATATGTAAAATAAATACAAATCAAAAAATATGATTGCAACAAATTTAAATTGCATTTTTTTTTTTTTTTTGTTATTGAGTGATTTAAATCTTGTTTAATCAATACATTTGCAGTGGTCTCTGGTAGGAGTGAATGCCTTGCAAGCAGTGCTCAGGGCAAAAAAAAGCCCCGAAATCTTGGATCAGCAAGGACAAGTCTGCTGCAGCAAAAAGTGGCACAAAACGGCAAGATTTGGAGTCTTATTTCCTAATATTTGGACATCTCACCTCGGATTGGATGACAGCAATGTGACTTTACCACCAACTTGCAACATGTATGTCTTATCTCCGCAAATAACACAAGTCTGGAGGAGTTTTTCTGTGTGGTGGAGTTACTAATGCTAACAGTTAGCTTCTAGTAGCAAAGACTTTCTCTGCTGATTCCTGAACGCTAAACTAACAACAGTCTTCCCCGTCGTGAGACAAGATGGGTGAGTCCATGAATGTTAAGTGACAGTGTGATGTAGATCTGTCAGGCTTTTCAAATCCTAAAGTTTTACCATCTATTTTCTATCAGACGCTAATGCAGCAGATAGGTGTAGGAGACCATTTTCATGTTTAGCCAGCATGAAAGACTCTAAGTGACCGATTAAATTCAGAAATAATCATAAAACCCTCCCACTGTTCTAATGGGTGTGACCCCACAAGGAAAGTTGACCATTGAGCAGGGTTGATGGTTTATCCCTTGGGTCCATGTGGCAGGGGTGAGGAGTGAGCACCACCTCACCTCTGCCACGTGGACCTGAAGGGATAAACCATCAATCCTGCTCAATGGTCAATTTTCCTCATGGGGTCACCCATAAAGACAGTGGGAGGGTTAAAAATGTTTCATCAGAGTTCCACATCTTTTAAGTGAAACCGTTTTTTATTTAGAGTCCAGGAACAACTTTTAAGCATCAGCGCAAGATATGCTGGTGTAAGCATCCGTGTTCTGTAAGCAATAAAAATAACAAGCTCTAGTCTCTTCTCTTCTCCTTTCTCTCTAATTCAACATCTATACGAAACACACGTCGATGTCTAATCTGCAGAACAATGATTTGCACATAAAATTTAATGATGCGGCACAAATGTTGACTTGCAGAAATGTGGACGTGTTTATTTCTGCTTCAGAATGTAATCATAAACAGCTGCAGCATGAAGCATAATGCAGGAAGAGGGACTGTCGGCTTTAAGTGAGTGGCTAAGATGAAGAAAGCAATACCACAGCTGATGAGAATGCCACAAATATGTATAAACTATGAAACACTAAATTAAAAGTTTCCATACCTTACAATTCCCAAATGGTAGAGGACGTCTTCCCAGATGCCACTAACTGTTAGGAAAAATAAATAGTCACAAAAGCTGTTGTCTTTACTGTCACAGTTAAATAGTATGTGTCCCTTTGGAAGTCTTTTTGGTCACCAGGAATAAAATTAAAGCAAAAACCAGACTAAGAAATCCAAGAAGTATATTTTTTACCGTGTGGAGGGATGTAGGCAAAGGGAATCTGCATGAAACACTGCAGGGTCAAAAAGGTCAGACTGGTGTAGATGATGAACCGCAGGAACTGACCTGTTTTTCCTGAAAAGAACAGAATATAAACTATGAGAAGAACTTTTGTTAGAGCTTACAATGAGATTTTCTGTGTGTGGTCTTTGACCTCTGCTCTGACTGAAATAAATGTGGAGGAAGTTTTTGTGCAGAGGCTGCTGCTAAAAGAGCGTGACTCAAAAGTAATGATGAAAACACACCTTTGGTTTCCTCTGACAAACTGACAGACACCTGCTGTATTCCAACTGAAGGAGGAAAACTAGCAAATTCTTGGATATTCTTTTTGTCTTTTGGATTTCAAAGTCAGACTGTATTCACTTTGTGTGCCCTTCTCCCCCGTTGTGAGCGTTACTCTTGCACAAGCATGCCCGGTGCACACCACTTCTTTTATGCACAGGGTCAATTCAGTTCAGTTTGTTATTTATAAAGAACCTTCTATGACCTTATTGGGAGGCTGAGGTGCTGAACACAACCACAAAACATACGATAAGAACAAATATAGGGTCGTGGAACATTAGAAGAAAGATAAAAAATAAAAACAATCAAAAACATTAAGAAAAAGACAAATAAAAACAGGAAACAATCATAAAAACATGTTAAAAGATCTAAAAAAAACAATAAAAGATCAAGGTAGAGTTGTGGTCCCTATCACTGAAATGTCATCACATAAAACCAGAGGTGATGGGGCCTGCCTAACACTCAAAGGCAACTCGTTCCAGAGCGTTAAAGCCAGAATCGAGAGCACACAATCCCCCCTCGATCTGTATTTGGAGCAGAGGACCACCAAAAGCTTCCACTCAGCCGAGCAAAGAGACAGAGATGGGACATGTCTGTGCAGTAGTGCTGACAGATAAGAGGGAGCAGTGCCTTGAAGAGCCCTGTACACAAGTATGAGGGTCTTAAATTTGGCTCTGTACTGCAGGAGCCAGTGTAAGGCCGCCAAGACTGGAGTGATGTGTTTCCGGCGTCTAGTGCCTGTCAGAAGTCTCACAGCTGAGTTCTGGATGAGCTGGAGTCTTGCAACCACACCCTGACTCATGCTGGCATACAAGGAATTGCAGTAGTCCAGTCAGGACAGGACAAATGCATGAATAACTGACTCCAGGTGGGCCCTAAACAACAGGGACTTGATTCTAAACAGGAGTCTCAGATAAAGAAAAAATAAAACAGGACTGTACAACCGTATTAATTTGTGTCTCGAACTTAAAGACTGAGACAATTTTTATCCACAGATCACTGACAACTTTTTCTTTTCAAATGGCGCCAAAGGGCCTTGGTCCACGTCAGGGCCAGAGTTCTAGCTCTGAGAATCTGGTTTCCTACAGCAGCAAATACACTACAAAAATTTTAATCATCATCATAACAGTTTTTTTGGAATATTCGGAACAAAAAAACATTAAAAAAAGACAAAAACAACTTGTTTTATTAACACGTAAAACTCATTCAACGTATAATTGTTGAAATGATGCCCACCTTCCAATACATTTTGTTTACAATCCTAAATTTTTGGTTCAATATTGCCAATTTATATTTCATAAAAGAAGTGATTTGAAAATCAGAGGTCAAGCAGCAAATTTGTTTTGAAATTCAAACAAAACATCCATCCTGTAACATTGGTTTAGAGTTTCACTCTTGTAATCAAAACGTTAGAGAGCATTAGAAGCTGATGTGGCTCAACAGCAGCTGAGCCAGCAAATGTGCTGTCGATGTTCACCGTTTTTACTAAAAGCATTGTTTCACTTAAACCTCTCACACACACACACACACACACACAGGCTCTCCAAAGTAAAGGTGGCTGCACAAATAAAACACTTTGCACACACATGAGATGAACGTGCACTTCATCAATTAGCCCAAAGAAGAGCAGAATGGAATCAGGGCGAGGTAAATGAGCGGGATTCATGAGCAGCAAGCAGAGGAGAAGTGACGGCAGTGAGAGAGGACTGCTGACATCACATCTTTTAATTCTTTTCTGTAATTACCAGGTTATGCATAATTGATCTGGTCATTCCAACCACTTCCCTTTTTACAAAGTACTTTGAGGGAGGGGGAGGGGGTGGGTGCCAATACTTTATCAGATTACAGCGGTTTAATACAGAAAAGGAACACAAGCGATTATGCTGATGGTTTAACATATTAACCATTTGTTCTGCTGACACACACACACAACGTATGAAACGTTTTGTTATGCATGTTGTTTTTACATGCAGACTAACTGGACTCCTTTCTGAGTTGTTCTTCAAATTGTAAATTCATCTGAGACAAAAAAAAAACACTTCAAATAATTACGAAAGAAAATTAGTTTTTCTGTGATTAGGAGTACACTGTAAGTAATAAAATGTTGAGTTTACTCAACAAAGTTATGTCAACTGGTTCCTCTAAACCTATTTTCTTTGAAGTAAAGAGTGATATACCTTTAGTTTTAACATAAAAACGTATAACAATGCATATTAGTCTTTACATTCAAGCAACTAAGTTTAGTGGAACCAGTTGACTTAAGTTAGTGAAGTAATTGCAACATGTCGTTTCTTATAGTATATTTTATTTTTATAACAGATATATTAGATGAGATAATAGAAAGACCAAAATCAGACCTCAGAAAGAAATTACTATTTTTTCCCACGAGTTGTTCTAAAGTTTTCTAATTTTGACAAGGATCCTCGTTGGAGTTTTCTTCGTTCAGTTCTAATACAGAGTTTTTCATTCAGACCATCAATGAATTTATTCATTTAAAGATCATTTTTAAAAACTAGCAAGATGTTTACATTAGGTCCTTAAATACAAAAAAGAAACAGCAGCTGATATTTTATTCATCACCCGGCTGAATATTTTGCTGGTTTTATTGCGTATTTGCTGTGCAGAGTTGGAATTGGACCAGCTCAATGCAGTAGCTGCTTTTTGCAGACAAGAAAAACAAAATAGTCAAGAAGAAATACTAGTAAAGTTAAAGGTTTAGTTCTGTTGTTAGCTCCTGGGCTATTTGTTTTATTTAGGAGAGATGCTCACTTTGCCCCCTGAAATTGGCAGCTTTTTAAATTAAGAGTAAATGATTGCCGCATAAACTGAGTTGTGATGTGTTATTTTAGGAGGATAGTCCTTAGAAACCCTCTAGTTTTGGATAAAATTACATATTTTTTACTAAAATGTAACAGAAAATGAACATATTTACCCCAGGGTCAAACACACTCATTTACAAATCTAAAAAAGATTAGATTAATTTTGAAAGAAATACCTTTATTTAAAAAGTGTTCAGATTTCTGATTGTTTTTGCACAGATGTATAAACAACTGAATTGGCAGAACAAGTGATTTACTTCAAGATTGCATGAACACAGTTGGACACATGGTTCAGAGCTAGACGGGGAGTTCTTCTCACCTTTCAGGGTGACCAGGTTTGGGTTGGGCAGCAACGGCAAGGCGAGCAGAAACACAAAGTATACCACTGACAGGCCGTTATAGCGAAAGGAAGACGCTGTGGAGCAGAAGGAAGAAACAAAAACACACTAAACACAGGAAGAAAAGCTGTTAAATAATTAACTAGATAAAGAAAACTGTTTTTTTATCTTAATTTTTTTAATTATTTTAAACAACTAAGAAAACTTCTTTTTGGCATCTTGATCTCATTTTTACATTTGGAAATGTTTTCTTGGTTAAGAAGGAAACTAAATATCTGTTTGTTTTGTGCTTTATGCTCCCAATAATTTCTTTAAATATTCCTTTTTGCACAATAAAGAAAGTGGATTCGACCAACTTAAGTAGAAGTTTGTAATAAAAAGTCGAACAGCAAGCGAGCCAAAATCCATAAACTGTCTTTTTCACTTTTCTAATAATGGAATAAACATTTAGTCATTCTCTGACTTAAATAAATAAATAAATAATCATGAATGCAAGACATGTTAATTGTCATGTTCATTAGATGGGGAATCAAGTGGTAGAAACACGAAACAAAGAAAAATAAGCAAAGACAAAAATTGGGACCAGCAAGAAAATTCTCTGCAGAGACTGTTTTAGATAACATTTGGGTCCATTTATTAACATTACTAAGTGAATTATTATGCATTAATAAACAAAAACTCCTTTATCAACGGTATCATAATTGTTAACTAAAGGGGGGGGTCTTCTTACCAATACATCAATCCTAATATTATGGGATGCTTTACATATTAAGATTAAGCCATTGTTAATACTTTATTTAATAGTTTATTAATGCTTATTAAGTAACATTAATGAAGAGACCCTTATTGTAAAGTATTACTCATCATGACTACAAAATAAATATTTAAGAGCATTTTTTAATGGAAACACTACAAATGGTGTTTTATAAAGAAAACAATGACATCATAAAGCAAACAGCTTAAACTTTACTTTAAAGTCAGCTAAAGCATTGTTTTAAAAAACGACAACGGTGCAATTCACGTATCGGGAACTACTTCTGGAAGTGTATTAATCGATTAAATCAAAATAAACCACTTAGATTAATAAATAAATAGGCTCATATATATATATATAAAATGTGAACTATCCCATTTAAAGCCCTTATAGTGCAGCAAAACCCTGTCACGCTGAGCAAAAACCCTTACATCAACAGCCATCTTTACATGCACCCATATAAGTACTACTCATCTAACTTTTTATCTCAATCAGGCTGGATTTTCTATGACCAAATCTGCATTTTTAAAGAATCATTGAATAAACTTGAACTCACCGGCCAGCAGAAGCAGAGGAAGTGATATTTTAAAGAGTAATCCAACTATAAGATCCCCTGCCATGATCCTGTCTGTGTCAGAGACACTCACGGCTCCTTCAGAAACTATCAGAGGAAACTCTTTGAAATGTGGATGGAAATTCCTACCCAGGAGCACATTTCTGAGTAGAAGATCAACACGCTTTTAGTCAGAACATCCTCCAATGAAGCTGTGAAAAGTCCAACATGCTCAAAGTCACTAGAAAAGGGTAAAACGAGTCCGGAAACAAGCAACGCAACCTGGGTTTGAAACTGTGTGGAGATGGTGACTCCCTTTGCTCTTTGCTGGTGTTTCTGTCACACCCTCCTCTCCCTCCCTCACCTCTCTCTAGCTCTGATATAATGCACTGTAACGCAACATCTCATACTCATATTGCAGCTAATCCCACACAGGAGCAGCTTCACTCAAAAACCTACTTCTGCCATCAGAAAGGCACTAAAAGCAGCTTTTTTCATGAAATGACAGCTTTTTGCATTAACTGTAGTGTAGGGTTCTGTACAAGCCTGGTGTCTCTTCCATCATACGGGCAGCGCACCAAATTTTTATTCTATGTTATTTCTTATATCTGTAATGACTTTGCCTCTAGGTTTCTGCAACCCAGTCAGATACTCACACACCTCTGTTTGTTTCCTTATAGCCACCTTAGGCTGGCTCATCATATTTTCACTGTGGGGTGAAGGGAAGTGTATCTAATATTCATGGATGTGAGGCCATTAAAGGGCTGGTGTTATTACAGATGATCGCTGCAAAGCCTGAGACAATCCATAACACAATTTACTTCCAAATGTAAAATATTTCAAAACAGACCTAATTTTTAACTCTAATATGTAGTTCATTAGACCCAATGGCAATTTAAGAGACAAAAATCTCTAACAGTTATTGTAAGATAACAAAAGGTAATTGTACTGGATTTGTTTTTTGTTAATAAATTAGTAAAATGATTTAAAATGAAGCAAAATAAGGTATTAACATCTTGCTGATTTAGATATTAAAATTCATAAAACATGCCACTCATGTTGCAGACGCTATTATCCGGAGTGCAGGTGCTTTTGCGTTTGAAGAAAAAGAAGCAACATTGAAGGAATTCCATAGAAATTCCATAAAATAAAATATATGTTAATCTAATCAATAAAGCCTTTATGTAAATACAACATCAGATAACTATCATGAGAAATATTTCACCTTGTCATTATTTATTTAACGAACACTTAGACAAAATGTAGAAGGAGTGTTTTAAAAACTTCAGTGATGGGTAAGTGGCAGCCAGGTGGTGCTGATCACATTAACGTCAGCTAGGCGATGACCTGGAGGAGGAAGAGTTTCTCTCTGAAATGAAGGGAAAATGTTAGCTGGAAGGAACTGGTGTCAACTTAAAAAGACAGCCTTCATCCATCCATCCATCCATTTTCTGAACTTGCTTTGTCCATGTAAGGTCGGGGGGTGCCTATCTCCAGCAGTCAACAGGCAATCAGGTGGGGTACACCCTGGACAGAGAGCCAGTCCATCGTAGAGCAACACAGAGACACACAGGACAACCAGTCACACACACACTCACACCTAGGGACAATTTAGACAGACCAATCAACCGTCATGTTTTTGGACTATGGGAGGAAGCCTGAGTACCCGGAGAGAACCCACGCATGCACAGGGAGAACATGCAAACTCCATGCAGAAAGATCCCAGACCGGGAAGCGAACCCAGCACCTTCTTACTGCAAGGCAACAGCTCTAACAAGAGACAACCTGTCAGAACAATCCAAGTTTATGATGGCATCAACAGCTGACCACATCTGATCACTGCCTTCTTCATTAGGTATACGCTATATGTCGATGGGTATTCCTGCTCTGTTGCTTGAGGACCATAAGACTACACACGACAGCGAATCAACACATTTAGGCATGGAGGACGTGGTGACAGGCGCGCAGATAGGGTGAGGGACGGGGGGGGATCTGTCCCCCCCAAGATTCAGATCGACCCCGATCCGTCCACCCCAACTAAGGCCAGAAAGAAAACAAAATCGGAGGTAAAGCGCTTGAAGCTCCTTTTTCCAATTACACTGAATGCAGCATGACGTAAACAAACACCGACTCCAGAGGCGCCAAAGTGGTTGCTGCTAGGATGCAGGATGAAGCGAAAAAGGCAAGCAACGATTACTGGTATTTAAAAAAGACCAACAGTGTAAGTAGGCGGGACCGATCTGTCCGTTTATGCATGTTGGTTCTAGTTTCAGTACATTGTTGTCAGTGTTGGGACTTACTCGTTAAAAGCGCCGAAGCCTCCCGCCGTGAGGCTCCCAGTCGGGGAGAGGAGGAAATGCGTGCAGCATGAAGAGCGCAAATATTAGATAAAACGTACAATTGCCGGCAGATCTGGTCTTTGTTGACTGATCACTTTGTCTGGTAATGACTGACTCTGATTATGAAGCAGATTATTGACTGATGAAGAAATTCACTCATCCAGCCGGGACGATTGACGCTGCTGCAGCATCAGACAGCTGGTGCTGCATGAGTGGAGTTTACAAGCTCCAAACGCTGGGTTTGATGTTTGTTTAACCTTCTCTGGGACGTGATGGATCTAGAAACTATGGTAAAAACCCAGCTAACATGATAGACGTAGCAGCAATGTAAAAAAAAAAAGAGGCAGATGTCAATGTGTTCAATATGGAAGTCAAAGTGTGCCACATAATCATAATAAAAGTAACATTTAAAATTTAAAAGAGATTTATACATTTATATATAAATAAAAACTTTCCAAATATAATGAAAATTTCTAAATAATGTAAAAATACGAAGGAACATCTGTTGGTCAGGCTGATGGGAATCACTGCTCTAAGTGATAAGTGAATTTCGTTTTTTAATTATATTTTATGTGCAGTTTTTTTAGGGCTTTTATGTTTTCTGTAAAGATTGGTATGCTGACAGTCATTTAATGTTTTGCATAAAGCATAAGGTTTTGGTTAGTAATTGATTGGAAGAATAACAAATGACTGAATTAAATAGTGGGGCGCCTCTGTCAGTGCGCCCCAGGGCAGCTGTGGCTACATCGTAGCTTATCACCATCAGTGTTTGAATGTGTGTGCGAATGGATGAATGATACACTGTAGTGTAAAGCGCTTTGGAGTCCTTACTCTGAGAAGCGCTATGCAAGTGAGGATCATTTATCATTCATAGTGTTGATCAGGCAGAGCTTTGCTGCCAGCGTTCCACTGCATAATGGCTTCAAACACGTATATAAAAGTGTTAGTTTTTACGTAAACCGTTGGATGAAATTACACAAACTGACTGAGCTCTAGTTAAGGCGCTTGCAATAGTTTGTGTGTGTGTGTGTGTGTGTGTGTGTGTGTGTGTGTGTGTGTGTGTGTGTGTGTGTGTGTGTGTGTGTGTGTGTGTGTGTGTGCGTGTGTTAGGGCTGTCGCGGTTGAGGAATTCCTCCTGCGGTGATTCAGGGTGGCTTAATATTGCGGTGTGCGATATTATTGCAGCCCTTTTTTATTGCAGTAGTATCTAAACATGATGTTTACACATTTAAAAAAAGTTAAAAATTGCCATGCCTTCTTTTATAACGCTTTACTGAATGCAGATCAAAGGGCAGTAACAACACAGATCGCAGTAACATTTGTTTCTCTGACAGTCGGAGTCCGACTGAACTTAAAAACAACAAAATTCAGGAGAAGGTTAAACTTTTAAATGCAAATTTGGCTGCAGCATCTAACAAATAACAAACAAGTCCCCATTTTGTTTAGTTGTTTAAAATCGAGCATAAAAAATTACATGTACCGGACGCGCGCGCGGGGGGGGGGGGGGGGGGGCACTATCATTTCACTTTCACACACACGAATGACGGTGATTTATAGCTCGGTCACGTCCTTGTTACCTACAAGGAAAACCAGCATGTTAACCATACACGGTTTGAGAGAGGATCTGAGAGGGGTGGCAACATTTCCAGCAACACTGAAAACCCTCTCGGATGGTGAGCTCGTTGCACTAACGCACACGTACCTGCGTGCGACTCTGGCGAGCAAAGGGAATCTCTCCCGGTTGTTGCTCCACCATGTCAGGGGGGTTTCTTTAGGGTGGATGCATTCCTCCTGCAGGTAGCGAGTGAGCTCCAGCTCGGCTCAAACTCTCTTCAGGACGGTTGCAGAAGCAGTGCTTGTCCGGGACTTCAGCAGGTCTCCGAGCGTTTTTTTTTTTTGTTTTTTTTTTTGCCGCTGGTGGCAGCTCTGTCTCGGCCAAGGACTCGGCTGCGCAGCAGCTGACGTACTGAAAACCAAAGTGCTCCCAAAGGAGCGAAGTAACGTTTCGTTTTGATACCAGTGCAGCCATCCTTCTCAACATGCATCATTGAGTTGAACCAAGTTCAGTAATCGCGGTGGCCCATGATGCAGCGTGGTGGGTTTCTTCATATTGCGATATTTCATTTTTGCGGTTACCGCGACAGCCCTAGCGTGTGTGTGTGTGTGTGTGTGTGTGTGTGTGTGTGTGTGTGTGTGTGTGTGTGTGTGTTTGGGGGAGGGTACATGGAACTTTGTCCCCCCCAGTTTGACAATCCTATCTGCGCCCCTGCGTGGTGAGGTGGAAAATTTGATTTAAGTGGCTTTGAATGTGGCATGGTTGTTGGTGTCAGTCCTGTCTGAGAGTTTCAGAAGCTGTTGATCTACTGAGAATTTTCCCCACAGCCTTCTTTCTGGGTTTACAGAAAATGTTCCAAAGAACTGAAAATACCCTCAGTACTCAGTCTGTGCAGGTTGACTTCCCCTGAACTTGCATCCAGATTACTCGGTTTAGAATTTCAGACATTAGTTAGTTTTATAGAGCAAATTAACTTTCAATGCTTTTAAACTAGACTTTTCTTTTATATAAACACAGAATCAGAATGAGATAAATGAAAATACCATATACTATTAGAAATGACTTGTTGGCAAAAGTAAATCAACACCGAGTCTGTTTGTCAAATTTTGAAAATTGCTACCACCTAGTGTCAATCAGACTTAACAACAAATAAAACTGATTACATTTATTCATTTTTGTTTTCCATGTTTTTTCTATTTATTTTTTATGTACTTTAGGCTGGTGTTTAATAAAACATCAAATCTGATTATTTTACCCAAACAGCACATGTTATTATCATAAGATGTCTAGTGATTTACTTATTCAAGATGTATTATTGTCTACATTTTCTGATGCAGCTAAAAGGTTCCTTTATGCCAATAATAATTACAGATAAAATGCTAATTTGACATATATGTAGCACATATTGGTCCTGTTACCCAACATTGTGTATTTACATTTCCCTCTGAAACATTATATATTTAAATTAGCATAGATTTTTTTCCAATCTGCATATTGATTACATTTGTTAGAATAAAACTGGCAGTATGAACATGCTCCTGTCAGAGTAAAATGCTTTAGGCACTGTAATAGTTAACTTTTATAATTACTTCAAAAATCTGCTGGAAATACCTTCATGAAAAGGACAAAAGTGACTTGGGTCTATTTTAGGACATCAGGTGTCGGACATCAGACCATAAAGAAAGAAACATCAGGCTACATTCATCCATCAGACTTCTGACTAAATAACGTCAGACTAAAATGTCTTAGAAAAATTTATTTCAAGCTAAAAGGTCTCAGGAAAAAACTTTCAGGGTTAAAGGTCTGGAAAAAGGTATTTCAGGCTAAACGGTTTTAGGAAAAAAAAATCTGTCAGACTATAATATGTCAGAACGTTGTTAAGAGGCATGTAAATTATTTCATTTGTTTTCCAAATTAAAGATGGCGCTGTTATCTACGCACCAACGTGCGTCATGACGCAATTCATCACAAGAGTCACGTGACAAAGCGCAGCGGCCTCTCCTCTCTCGGTCCTTCCTTCCCAGGGTTCAATGAGCTCTGTGTGGCCCCACCCCGTGTCTCTTCAGCGCTGTCTATTTCCTCAATGTAGGCTACTATTCTCAGAGGGAGAGAAAGCAAGATAGAGAAAAAGAGAAGTTAAAACCCTCGAAGAATCGGGTTCTTTTTTTGCCGTCTTTCACCTTCCTCGACCACACGGCCCGGAGAGGAGCGGCCTTCACGGTGGGAATGTGCTGCTACAACAACCCCGCGTCCTATTTTTTCTGAATGTAAATGCACATGTAGTGTCAAGCCTGTGGCGTGTTTACCCACCTCGGATTCAAAGGGGCATATGTGTAAATGTATGTTTGTAAGCCAGTCTGTAGGTGTGTAAACATTTATAGGCCGTGTGTGTGTGTGTGAGCTGTACGAGCTGAGCCTGACAGCGGGGGTTGATTTTTCACCTGCAAGAAGAAACGTGGATACATTTCGAGAGATCCTGACATCTTGGTCACGTTTTCTTTTCCATTTCGTTAGGCTTTTTTTTACTATTTGCTTTTTTCCTCTTGTGGTGGCATTCATCGGGAATCGATCCTTGATTTTTTTTTCTCTGAAGAGGAGTCTGTCGGTGCGCAGTTTTGTGAGGCTTTGTGGTGATGTGAGGGGCTGATAACACATTTCTGCAACAAAAGCGGAGGGGGAGAGAAGGCCCCTTTGGATGAAAAATACAGCAAGGAACAGCCATCACACACAAGGAGGACAAATTGCGGGGTTTATTTTGGCAAAATAGGAAAGAACCGCAGTGCGTTTGGAGCGGTCTTCGGCCTGATTGGATGTAGAGAATGAGAAGAAGCCGGATGACGACGGAAGGAAGAAGAATATCACACATGTAGCTCGTTTGGGTGTAAATATTATTTCCCTTCCTGCTGCTGGGGGTCAAAGATAGTCTTCGGGGAGACAGAGACACCGATTAATAGAGCAAAGGTTGACTTCTCGAGATGTTTATGAAGAGAGGCGACGTGGAGACGAGCCGCGCCACAGCACGGGCGAGCTTTTCATGCACGCCGAGTTCAGCTCCTTGTCACGGGCAGCAGTGAGACGCAAGACCCGGGCTTTTGGAGATGCAAATTAGGCTGATTTTGCTGCCTCCGTTCGAGGTGAATTCCCGCTTTTTGGTCTCCTAACAAAAGCTGTGGATAACCGTTGTCGGGGAAGAAAGAAAAGGTAAAAACAAACATTTTACTGCATGTGAAGGAGGAAAAAACCTACAAGAAATCTGCAAACTGAGAAGGCGGCCTCAGAGTATCCTGTCATTTTTTCTGATCGCAAACCCGCTTTATGGACAAGTCAACCACGGGAACGTTAAACTCGTGTGTGTGACATTGTTGCCAAACCTGAGCGTGAAAACAGGGAAATAGTTTTTCCTATTTTTGTTTCTGCAAATCACCCCTCCCTCCCTTCACTACTACTTTTTCCACCTCCTCTTCTCCCCAGAACCCCCTTTTTTTTCCTTTTGGGTTTTTTTTCCCTGCGGGAAGATGGGTTGTTTGGGCAACAGTAAGACTGAAGACCAGAGAAATGAGGAGAAGGCACAGAGAGAAGCAAACAAAAAGATAGAGAAGCAGCTCCAGAAGGACAAACAGATCTACAGAGCAACACACAGACTACTACTACTAGGTGAGTTTGATTTGTTAAAACCTCTTCTGTTGTCCTGTGAGTTTGCACAGAGATGGCTTCCTCTCTGCATAACCTTCTGGGATGTTGTTTTGGGAATCATTGTCAACAGTGTGACTCCCATTGCACAAGTCTAAAAATGCAACACTGTCCTGGCTTTTCTGCATGTTGCTGTCAGAATAGCTGTCAACACCCAAACTTCTGCTTCACCATTGATCTGGAAATCCACAACCAACTACTGCACAATAAATCAAAACTTAGTTTCATGCTTTTTATGGTTAATTTTTGCACACGTTTGACATTTGCAGCAGCAACTATGCATAAAATATTTATCTGAGTTTATGGTTGTTAATGCAAAAATAATAAAAGGAGGTGGCGGTGTAACTGACAGCAGAGAAACCAACATGTAAGATTCAAAATGTGGTTGAATGTGTGTGAAACGGAGGTGGGCTGACTCTCTGACATTACATAAGAGACAAATAAGTGGCTAACTTTCCTTGAAAAGCTGTAGTCTGTTCCATGCTTGCATGTCTGCTCTCAGGTTTGTTATCACACGTAACAGACTGTGGTGTTTCTTGTGAAAAATCCTAATATTTTGATTAGACTGTTGCCACTGAAGGGGGACTGAGTTCGTATTTTTGTTTGGGAGGAAGTTGTAGTGACTTTTGGATTGCAGGACAAGATTCGGATAAAAATCCCTGCAATGATGGTTGTTCCCTTTCTTAATTTAGTGTATTAGTTGCAAAACGTACATCATTACATGCTAGATTTTCTTAAGGACCCCACTAAAGTGAAAGAAGAATAATGCCACCATAACATCTGGAATATGTCATTGAAAAGCAGCAGATCGAACTGGTGAACTCCTGCAGCTGCCCGGAGGTCATCACATAATAGTCATCGGACTTATTGATCAGTTCAATTAAGCTACATTAATTACTGACATTGTCAATGAAACATTTAGTTTATTTATAGCACCAAAGGCACATGTGCAAATCCACACAGATTCACACTAAGGCCCTGTCCACACATAGCCGGGGATCTGCCAAAATGTAGATATTTTTCTACGTTTTGGCCTGTCATCCACACGAAAACTGAGTTTTTTCACACAAAAATGGATCTTTTTAAAAACTCCGGCCAAAGTGAAGATCTGCGTTTTCTCTGTTTTGGGTGTCTGCGTGTGGACAGACAAAACCGGAGTTTTAAGGTCCGCAACGTCTTTTTCCGCGACAAAAAATGCTGACATCACGTGTGCGACCTGTGTTTACACTAGCCGACAGTATGGATGCCCTCAGAGCTGCGCTCGCTTTATCAATTGTCCAAGCGCTTTTTACTTGTTTGTTTTTGCAAGCGGAATGACTGCTCCTTGTGGAAGACGAAAAGTTACGCTGACTGGATACAATTCGGGGGAAGTACTGCCGCCTACAGGTCTGGCATGTTCTTAACAACGTATTTATTTGGGTACGTGTGGACAGAGTTTATTTTTTTAAACGAGGTGGTGTGGATGCAAGTTTTTGGAGGGGTGGATATTTGTTTTTAAAAAAAACCGGCTACGTGTGGACTAGGCCTAAGATGAGAAGCAATAATAATGGAAACTTAAAAGGTCTGCCTACAGTCTAACCTGATGAGGCTCTTGTACCTGGCACCTACTCATGCAAATGATCCCATTGGTGTTGCATGTATTTTTTTAGATTTGTTTTTAAAATGTGATTTTGATGATGCAACTGAAGTTTAACATAGTTTGATAAAGACCTGGTTTCTGGATTGTACTTTAACACAATAATTGGCCTTCTTGCTTTGTGTGTTTGTGAGTCAACTGAAGATGCATTATGGGAAAAGGCAAGTAGATCTAAAACCAGGGCTAGAGGTCAGATTTGGGATTATGTGGTAAAGAGTAAACCATTTAATTCTCAGGTTTTACAAATCAGGATATATCATCCATCCATTTTCATCCACTTGTCCAGAGTCAGGTTGCAAGGGCAGCAGCCTAAGCAGACAGGCTCGGACTTCCTGAGCCACCTCAACTGGCTCCTCTCGGTGGGGAGGAGCAGCGGATCTACTCCAAGCCCCTCCCGGCTGACCAAGCTTCTCACCGTCTCTAAGGGAGAGCTCAGCCGCCCAGTGGAGAAAACTCATTTCGGCCTCTTGTATCCGTGATCTCATTTCGGTCACTACCCAGAGCACACGACCATAGGTGAGGGATGGAACATAGATTGACCAGGAAATCTCTTTACCACGACAGCGTTGACAACGTCGGCGTCACTGCAGATTAGGGATGGACGATATGTCGGCATTAGTCATTTTTTAACATATCTGTGTCGGTCCTATTAAAAAAAACAGGCCGATGTTGTCAACCAATATTTTTTTCCATCTTTTTCCAATATTCAAAAATTTAATATTTATTGATTTATGTGATTGGCACAGTCTGTTACTGGACAAAACATGATATGCACCATTTAAAACATGCCAGATTGTAGCCAAGGACTAATTTCTGTCCGACGTCACGCTGGATGGGAATCATATTGTCATCGTACCACAAAGTTGGTTGCGTTGAAACCAACTCAAGTTTATGTTGCTGAAATGCCCCTAAAAACCTAAAGAACATTTTTGTTTTAAATAGATGAAACTGAAGAGTAACACAGCTTAATCATCACAAACTTCTTACGCCAACTGTCAAGCACAGCAGTAGAGGTATGAAGATGTGGGCTAGTTCTTCAGCAACAGTGTCCCTGAGTTGACCAGGAAGTCTTCAGTGTACCACACTGTTCTTGGGTAATACATGGACAGCCAAAAACTTGACTGAAATTGGTCCATGGAGCAAAATGATCTCAAGCAACAAGATTTCTGACAAAGAAAAAGAATCCTGGTGTTGCAATAAACCAGCCAAAGTCCAGACCTCCACCCGCTGTGGCTGAAGTGTAAAAGAGCTGCACATAAGCAAATGCCCGCAAACCTAAAGAACAAACAAAAATAATGTTGAAAAATGAATTAACCAAAAATATTCCGTAAAAATTTCAAACAGAAGAAAATTGCTTCAAATTCTTGCTGATAAAAAGGTGGTTCTATAGACATTTGTCATTGGACCAACTTGGCTTCTCTACACGTTTATCCCTCAAAGATAACACTTATGTTAAATGTCTTATGTTGTATTTGACTTTTGTACTTGTGCTCCTGCTGGTTTCTGTAAACTTGTACATTGTTGAGCCTCTAAAAACCCCACTCTGATTCTCCAGGATATAGGTTAGCTGTGAAACACTAGCTTAGTTATTCCTACCTACATCTCTGCTGAGGTTTTCTTAGCTGGAGTATGTTTTCTGATCATGTGGACAGTTTGCATGCATACACTTTTAAGGTGAGGAGGAAAGCACACCCATTTTAGTTTTTGCAGATATTGAAAACACTAGGAGTACACTATAGACTGGTTACAGCTGATTTTTGTAAGTTTAGTGAAGACTGTCATGCATTTAACAACTGTGGCTGATGGGGAATCATTTGCATGAATTCTCTAAACAGCAAAACTCACGAGGAAAACTGTGAAGGACAGTCGGTGATGGTAATGCACCAGTTTATTGGTCACGACAATTGGGTTAAAAAAAGTAGAGAAGTAACATGTTTTATTCAAATCATGGACTGATCAACGTTTGCTATGTGGACTTCCCCACCTTCCTTGTTTTGATATTCTCGCTACCTTTTAATGCAACTTCCTGTACCTCTAATTCATTAGCTTAATTTGCAGGTGAGCCAGTAAATTACCTGACTACATGCAGAAGTCCTGAAATGGGCTTAATTGAGTGCAGGTCTTCACCCTTCAGCCAATTGTAGATTTTTATTCCAACTAACCATGATGATGGTTCTCAGGCAGCTATTGCAGACTGATGCAGAATTCACCCAACAGGTAATTGATGTTAAATCTAAAAACAATGAATAGGGGTAGATCGAAACATCTGGCCAATGTTTACAGTTTTTTACACATCTGCATTGGCAGATGTTTGTTTCTAGTAAAGCTGATGTAAAGTCAGGCACATCCTTGGGCAGCCAAGTGCCATTGCAGAATTGAATTCAAATGTATGTTTATGTTCACTAAGTCTGCATTATACGTACTCTTAACTATTTAGGTGTCTGACTTCAACACTGAGCAATGCATAAAGTTTAAATTTAACATTTAAATTCAGAGCTCAAAAACGGATTCAGCTTCAGAAATGTTGTGCTTTTGTGCTTTGTGAAAATAATATAAAAAACTAATCATCAAAACTAAGTGACCGACCAACAGTACTGAAAAACTTGCTCTCTGATTCAGTAAGGATTTCGCTTAAAGCTGGGTGATATGGCCTAAAATCAATGTCACGATATATTGATGATTTCATCTCAATGACGATGAATGGACGATAACTACAGGTATGCGCCGAAACAAAAGTTGTCCACTAGATGGGGCTGTCACATGTATTACATTGAGTCACATTTTTCTGTGACTCAAGGTGGTACTGCTTCTTAAAGGGCCATGAAAGTTGCCAACCTGCACACATCTTTTAATTTTTTTATTATCAGATTTATTGACATGGGAACAATTATCTCGATAAGAGCCAGAAATTTCGATAACGATAATTTTTCGATTTATTGCCCAGCCCTAATTTTGCTTCATCTTTTTTTTTTTTTTTACAGATGTGGTATGATATTACAATTAGAGCACAATGTGACATTTCCTGTTAAATTGATGTATTTATTTATTTATTTTTTGGCATAATGTTCTTGTTGTTAGAGTTTTACTGTGATGGTCCATAATGAATTAACCAGGAAGATCATAATTCTGGTGTTGGGATTGTTTTGCAGAGTAATTTACATCATAGGCTATGATCACATGACATCACAGGACTTAATGTACTATAATGAACTTAGCTGTTTGGTGAACTGAATTTGTTTTAATCAATGGAGAGATGGGGAATTCAGAAGTTGAAATAAAGGCTGTTTTATACTTAAAAAAAGAAAACAAATGGTTTGTTGTGCAAAGAAACAAGATTTTACAGCATTATGCAAACTGAAATTTATAATGGAAAATATACGTAGTAAAGCGTGCAGAAATGCAACACTTGCATGATGCAAATGTGTTTTATGGAAGTTCTTAAATCAAAGCACAAACTGTAAAGATCGTTTTATGACCTTTGACTATAAAAGACAAATATGATGCATCTTGTTGAAATACTCTTTTGGTGATGTAACTTTTTATTTCATATTATGGATATGTGTGAAGTCATTATTCCATAAATAAAAACAAAACACTTTTTGAGCAATCACGTGGTCCTTTTCAATTATTCGTTTTCTTTAGAACATGTTGGCTTCACTTATTAATACAAAATAATATTGAGTCTTAACATAAAATCCCAAATGAATTCTCCATCTGCATCTTTTTACTGGACATTTTCTAAACATCCTTTAAGCAGCAATTCGGGTCCAAATGTATTTTTGTCCTCTTGATCATTGTCAATAAAGTTTTTGATTTTGATTTTCAGGAGCTGGAGAGTCAGGAAAGAGCACCATAGTGAAGCAGATGAGGATCCTACATGTCAACGGCTTCAATGCAGAGTGAGTATCTGAGCAGCGCTCTGCATGAGGAGCTCTGACCAGTCTGGTCTAAGCGACCTCTGACCCTCACAGAGACCAGATAATCTAAAAACCCCAGGCAATGCGTGAGTAATCTACAATCCATAAGTTTCTAACTTCGAAGGTTTCAGGAAGTTTTTTACAGATGTTTGCATACTGTCTTAATTTGGTGTCCATTCAAATTCTAAACATCGCAAGAAAAGTGAAAGCTCCAGGATGTAAATGCAGTTCTGAATTTGCATTTGGCTCTTGTCGAGTGTCAGGACACCCAGAGGTTTTAATTATGCTGTCAAAAAATGGACCTTTTATCTTTCTGTGCTCACATTAAAGTAACATCCCCTACAGTCAGTAGCCACAAAACAATGCCGTCAATTAGCCGCGACGCCATTGCAGCATCAGGGACCCTTAGGTCGTTTATAAGTGGCCAGAGCGTGGTGGTAATGTGGCGCAATCGTGTCCTTTTTTATAAAATATTAGGCGATAGTGGCATAAAGAGGGTATGGGGGCGGTCTCTGTGATGCCACAGACTTCCGTTTATCTTGGACATAACTAGTTTTTTTATTGCTATTGAAGCCGCGATTGTTACGTATTTTTTTAAAAGCCACTCCTAAAGGTGTCTGTCCCCATCGGTCAATGTGCAGTCACTGATGATCTGAGCTTCAGCTCTAACATAGAGATGCTCATGGAGCGCTGTGGCAACTCCCCACGTTATCATGACACATCCCTCTGTTGCACCATGGCGCAATAACTGTTTATAAGACATACCATTACAGCAATATTACTACCAAGCAAGGCGGAACGAATGCCGCAAAATTCACACAATGCCATCCTGGCGTGGCGCGTACACCGTTGCAGTAGTATTACGCCGATTTGCTGGCAGGGTGTGTCTCGGAAAAAGGGCTAGTGGCTGCGTCCAAATCCAGGTGCTGCATCCTTCCAAGTGCGTCTTATAAAGCCGATTACATCACAGCAAAGCAACTAGGCCATCCAAATTTGAAGGATGCTCAAAGTCCATCCCCAAATGCATATTTATTTTTACTGACTTTCAAGGATAAGCCTGGTGAATCCTCATTGGCAAAAGCTATCACAATTCAGTTTTTTTCTTGTAAAAATGGCAGACGAAGTGAGAGAAGATTATCAAAAACTTTAAGCAGTTGTGTTGTTTGGCTTTGTTCATTTGCATGTTTATTCTTTTAAGAAATTTTTTGTCATGGGTAAGAAAATCTTTCATGACAGGTCCTGTGTTTCTTCGTGTATTTCTGCTAAATTTTAACTTCTGTGTACCATCGCCACGTTTGCTAGGTGCCAGGAAGCTGAGGTAAGGGCAGGAGTAAAAAAGAAGGCTGGATCGTCCAAATTCTCAGCCACTCTCTTCCAGTCTTAGCGTTTGAGGAAGGATCAGGCGTAGATGGACCGAGAAGGTCGGATTAGGGTTAGACAAAGAGGCTTTCCCTGAATTTAGACACAGCTAGTGTGTGACTTAATGTCACTTTTTATTGTCAGCAGAGCTTAAGAGTTTAGAAAGTTATTCTTTTAGTGACGTTTTATCACTAATAACACGTTCGTATAGCTAGCTTCAGTATACTCTTAAGTGCCATGTCAACAAGTGATTTAAAAATTTTAGTAGTATTTTTATAGTAGGACACGCAGCAATTTTTATGGTGATTGAAGGTAAACGAAGAATAAAAGGAAGTAAATTCTGGTTTTTATTAGATATAAACGCAGCAAATGCGCTATCCTGACAATCGTTGCCATTGTGTGCAAAAACAGGTGTAAAATTAAAACGAGGCGACATTTATGGACACAAACATGGCTACGCAGACATGTTGGCGCATGTGTAGTGGGAGCGGTTCTGATAAATTTACCTTGCACAGGGCTTTTCCTGGCTCAAATTGAGGCAGAGGTGGTGCCATCCTGACCATGCATACTCTGTGCATTCAACTACTTCACTTTTTTAAAGGCAAAATATTATTAAAGGCTCAATAATATGCATTAGATTGGTGTTTAGTTCCCTTTTTCCCATCTGATATTGATAGTTAAAATATTTTTAAATATTTCACCTACATTTCAGTAACATTTTAGGTTTGTATTAACACTCATCTTAGTCAAAATAACACATAAATATATCCAGCAAAATATAATACATTTCATTAACATGCATTTGTATTGGAAATTGTAATAACATTTAATTTCTGCTGCCAACAATGTAATGGTGGCATGTCTATTATGTACGGGTTAGGGGTGGGGGGGTGTTCCGTTTTGCCTTGGCCCCCAAAATGCTTTGAAACGGCCCTGGGTGTGTGACTGAGTATTGAAGGTGATCTGAATTGTATCAGATGAATAAATATTACATTTGTATAACTTATTGTTTCATACAGGTAAAAACGTGTAGTGGAGATAAATCTACCTACATTTCACTTTCAAGCTTTGTTTTCTTGTTTTTAATGTAACTATTTTCCTGTCCTGTCTTGTCTCTCATCTTCCTGCATCTCCTCTAAACTCACCAGAAAATCTGCTGCCTGGATTCTTACTTTTTCACCTCATTAGTTACTTTTGAGCCAAGCAGATCAAAG
Organism: Nothobranchius furzeri; assembly: GCF_043380555.1. Taxonomy (NCBI): domain Eukaryota; kingdom Metazoa; phylum Chordata; class Actinopteri; order Cyprinodontiformes; family Nothobranchiidae; genus Nothobranchius; species Nothobranchius furzeri. The sequence continues at coordinate 32,850,801 of NC_091755.1, forward strand.
GGATCTCCTGACCGCAAAGCGGAGTGCGTGTTTCGATGCTGCGTCAGTGAGGTGAAATCACTAAAGCACACGATGAGCGGAGTGCGTCAGGAACGATTAAAAGACAATACCAGAGGATTTAAACGTATGAATGATCATGTGGTAATAACGATGTTTTGTTGTGCCGCCTTGAGAATGTACCGGACGCAGCGGCGCACCAACGATCAGCGCTCTGCGTCCTCTCCGCTCAACAGAATCCCGCTACGCTGAGAGTCCATAAATATTGTAATATAGGCAGAAACTGGATCTTTCCCTGAAAGATATCTAGCCCCCCCATAACTGGATCCCTCCATGGTCACCCTACAATAGCACCAACTATAGATATGTACCAACTAGCGAGAAAAGCGAATTTTGACCTTATTTTTCTGCAGCGGTTTTTGGTGCAGCGCTGCTGATACAGCACCCCTGTAGTGGTGCAACGCTGCAACTGCAGTTAAAATAACATCCATATAGCTGGGGGCAGAGTGAAATCAGGCTGGGGCGGCACAAAAATAGCTGGAGGAGGCCGCCACGCAAATTTGAACGCATGGAAAACCCTGTTACAGTACCCTCACAAGGGACGAGCAGAATTTCAAACATGTTTTATTTTTGTTCATTCGCACAATTGCAGATCGAGAGCTAGTCTAGGATACGCCACGTTGCAAGACACAAAACACGACCCAACCTCAAAGATAGTCACATGATTGGAAAATCGGAATTCATTCATTCAAAGTGGGCTGAAAATGACGAGGTGTACGGGGCGACGGTGGCACAGGAGTTAAGTGCTCGCCCCGTAATCGGAAGGTTACAGGTTCGAGCCCCACTCAGTCTGTCGCTGTCGTTGTGTCCTTGGGCAAGACACTTAACCCACATTGCCTGCTGGTGGTGGTCGGAGGGACCGGTGGCGCCAGTGCTCGGCAGCCTCGCCTCTGTCTGTGCGCCCCAGGGCAGCTGTGGCTACATCGTAGCTCATCCCCACCAGTGTGTGAATGGGTGAATGACCGATTGTGTTGTAAAGCACCTTAGGGGGTTCCAGGACTCTAGAAGGTGCTATATCAAATACAGGCCATTTACCATTTACGCCGGGCTTTACAGGGCTTCATGTGGGACACCTGAGTGAGCAAAACGGAGCACGGCTTGGGAAAGTCGGGAAACAAGAAGAATGAGTTTCAGTTGGAATAGATTTTGAACCTGTCAATAACTGTGTTTGATGGAAAGCATAACTCTAAATTTTCGTCCAGCTCCAGCCTGCTGAGGACATGGCTGATGGGAAAAGAAAACGGCAAAATTAGACCGATAAGGAATCAACTGGAATGTTTCACAGTGGTCACATTCCAAAAATAAGACAACAACACTCAAAACAGAGTTGAAATGAGCTGTATTAAATGAATAAGTCAGCATTTTGGACTTGACGCAAATCAATTTTCTAGTGTTATCTTTGACGTTTTAACCAAGTTTGTTTTTGTTTCACTTCCAAAGCAACTCTTAAATAAGCAGGCTGACCTCATTTTCCGTTTTTTTAGGTGGCATTTTAAGTTGTGCGTTGCCTATTTCAGGAAGCAAACTGAAGTATTTGTCAGTGACTTAAGCGTGGGCTGGGTCCGGTGCTGGTCATGGATTGGTTGGGACAGAAGCGTCTTTGCAAGCTTGGACTAGAAAATCAGCACCTTAGGCAGACGGAAGCATATGACCCAGGGCATGACTCCACCATAACACTAGTGTGTGTGTGTGTGTTGGACTGGGTGGTGAGCAGCAACATCATAGCTCACATATCTGACATTACTTCAAGTGTCAAGATGATTTGTTTAACTTGCTCTGCATCATTCCTGTATCCCCCAGCTTTACATGCAGGAAACCGAAGCACATTTGTGTACGGTTTTTGTGGTAAAATGTGTTTCATTTAATAACTTTTGTCCATAAAGATCTGTTCAAATCAAAATGGCAGGTCAGTTACCAATGGGTCTTCACATGACGGGGATAGTAACATGTTTTAATAAGCATAGATCCTCAAGCATGACATAAATATGCTGATGTGGGGCTCAAGTGTTCAATGATGCTGGTGATAAACGATTCAGGGTGAATGGTTTGAGTGTTGTGTTGAAGGCAGAGTAATGGGCTTGTGACTGGAGGTCTTTCTGCTGTTGGTCACATTCAGGAAAGGGAAAGCGACTCAGTCAGCTCTCAATTTTCTCAGCGTTGATTACTGGGCTGTCTTTTTTTAAGGGCCTTCTTTGCCGCTGGAGCTTTGAAGTGGTCAAAACAATGAGCTGAAGCAATGTGGGACTTTTTGGGGGTGAAAAAAGGCATAAATTATGACTTGACACAGGAACTTAGTAGTTAAAGTTGAAACAAAGCGAGTGGTGGATGCTTTTTAAGATTTAAGCCCCACCCACTTCATGTCAACAAATGGAACATTTTCTTGACTAAAGGTAAAAAACACACCTACGGTCATTCGTCCCAGCCCTGACCTTGTTATTGTTTTGCCGCTGCTTATTCAAACATTTATTGAGATGCGCTGATTCTGGGTTTATAGGACCAGTACTGATTCATTTTTGAGCAACAGAGGAAGGCGATGCAAGCTCATAAGCTGAAAGTACACTTCAAATAAATTAATAACTACTGAAAGGCAGTTGTTGCAAAAAAAATAGAATAAAATCTTCACTTTGGTTAAACCACCCATGCTGGTTGAGTTGCAGGTGACTCAACTCACCTGTTTTGTTTTACCCGACAGTATCCACAAAATTCTGTTTCATCTTTGTGGTGGAATGAAAAGTTCATGGAGTTCACCTCCTTCGGCCTTCATGCTGGGTTGACTGTGAGCTTGCACCAGTCCGGCTGGGGTGGGGTGGTACTCAATCCTAGGAACAACCTAGATTTTGGGGATTTCCATTCTTTGCTTTAACACAAACAAAACAAAATATATTTATTGAACATGGTTTCTGATGTGAGAATGATAATAATGCTAAGTTTTAAAAAAGTTCCATCAGAAAAACGAAAAAGTCTGAGAGCTCTGCTGATGGTTTTGGGGTTGGATGATGGTTCAGTTGAATCTGGAATTAACAAAAATAAAGCAAAGAAACAAAATGACCAGGAAGCGGAGGCAGAGAAGGAAGCAGGCAGGCGTTCTCTTTAAGACTGGAGCATATAAACACACAACCATGTGATACATAATGACTATCAGGTTGAAAACGTAAACAGGGCCTTCTCAATCTCCCCTCTAACCCGATAAACTCTCCTACATCTCTCCCCTCTTTGTTTATTAGTGCTGCTTCATTTTTTAGATAAAATTATTTTCTAATTAAAATGCAAAAATAATCAGCAGGAGTGAAAAACACAGCTGCAGACCTTTAGCTGCGTCTCATGTGGATATCACACATTTGTAACAATGTTTCCCTTGTTAAAACGGTGGCATAGAGGCTAGTTTCACCCTCTGCCACTGACAGAACGATTGTAAACACAATGCGCTGTTGTCCTGGAGGCTCAAGGTGAAAGATAGACTAACTGGCTCACTGGTTGCCTTTATTAGAAACATTTCTGTCACAGAGCGTCCTAAATGTCTCATACACACAGCTATTATTCACTCTTATAGACATAAGAGCGGCGATGAAGGTCTGTTTCTCCCTCTAGATCAAAAACAAACTTGGTTCTGTCAACTCCTCTGTACTTTAAAAATATCACGTTTTAAACTTCCTGTATTAGATATTTATAGGTCAGTTTTCACGTCTTCTAAAGGGCTCTTTAAGTGAGAAACTAATACGAGTTATTTTTAGATTACTATTTGTTAGGGATGGAAGAAAATATCGATATGGCAAGACGGCGTGATCTTTTTCCTTACAATATTATATGGATATTAAAAAGCCGTGTATCGAATTTTTGGAAGAATTTACATGCAAACATTTGTACATTTTCTTTTCTTTTAGTGCAGTTCTATAGCTGACCACTAGTTGGCAACAGTGTGCAATGGGTTTTGTTTCCACCATTAAAATGTAAATCCCTCTCTTATGGTTCAGATACCTCATGTTAAACATGTTACATGTTCAGTTTGGACTGTTTATAGAATTTTCCTTCAATCAATCTGGTGTAAAAAATGTGCTAATATTGTCTGACTGAATGTATCGCAATAAATTGTGATTGTATCGTATTGTTTCCCCTGTATCATGATGCGTATTGTATCACCGGAATTTCACCATTACACATCCCTACTACTTGTTACTCTGAGATGAACACGCATGCTGAACGTGAGAATCGTCTCCGGTCCCCATCACCTGCATTAGCCGCAAAAAGGAACTAGACGGGAAAATGCCAGAGAAAAAGTCTTATGTTACAGAGAAAATTTGCATTTAAGACCTCGCCCACATTAGCAACTCAAAAATCATGGCGGAACACGCTCAGACTTGTGTTTTTTGTGGAGACAAACATCAACCAGTGTTAATTTTGACAAGAAATTTTAATTCAGTTTTAGTCTTTTTGACTAAAATTCCTTTTAAATTTAGTCATAATTTATTTGTCAAATTTGTTTTGACTTTAGCCGACTAAAATGTACTATGCTTCTTATGATGCAATAATTTTCAATTTTTTAAAGGAACTATTAACTCATTCGCTGCTAGATGTTTTCTGATTGGTAGAGCCCTTTGCTGCCAGCGTTTCTCACCATTTTCACATTTTTTTTAAGAGTCTCAGAACGTTGCGCGCTAGGATGATGTCGATGCCAAAACAAAGCGGAGACTCACCTCTTACATCAGGAAGTATCCGCGCGTTTCTATCTTTATCCGTTCTTTCATAATCCGCAGGGTTTCCCCCAGAGCTTTATAAGCCTGGCGGGCTGCCTGGCTTTGCTTGCCCACCCGCCAGGCTAAGCCCCGACCCTACCGTGTCCACTGACATGAACGGCGCAGCAAAACTAGAGCTGATACTGGTGAGAAACAGCTGCGGAACGTGTACAACCCCCCACCCCCGCTCTCACGTACGAGCGCGGACGGAGCGCGCAACCCCCCGCCACGCTCTCATGGAGGAGCGCTGCGGGAAGGAGCGCGCGACACACACACACACCCCGCCCTGACGGCCGAAGCCGCCAGGCTTAACTCATTTTCTGAGGGAAACCTTGAATCTCTTGTCGAATTGTGATCGGCAGAAGCTTTTCCGGTTCGCGCCTCACTTTTTACAGCAGCGGCCCAAAACGTTCTCCTAACACATGGATTTTCTGATTCCCGATCACATAAATTGTGATGTATGCAGATGAAGATCGGTTTTAGAGCTGAGATCTTTGTTCTCATGTTGCAGGGCTCGTTCCGATGTCCACACAGTAAAAAAAATGCTAACGACGACCTTAGTCGTCAATGGTAGTGAATGAGTTAACAATGCATATTAGAAACTGTAAAGAAATGTGAAAATTTCATACTTTGGATCAATAGAACACTAATTATTTTAATAACAATAACTAAGGGAAAATAGCACAGTGAACACTGACAGTTTGAAATTGTGTCTATCAGTATTAAAAAAATCTGTATAAAGTACATTCATATTTGTTAACATGACAGGAAATGTCCTACCATCAAAACATTAAAGGGTATAACTAAAAACTAAAGGTAAGAATTAGTTACAGGTGTATTTATTAGTTTCTTTTATACTAATTTACCATGGTGGTCTGCCTGAACGTTATTCCTCACAAATACATCGCTAGGACATTGAACACTGATCATATCGGCCGTAGCAGCGCCATGAAAAGAACGATTAAACAATCAGATGCACAACTCTGTGAGTTTGGTTCAGCTTGAGCAGCAGCAATCGACTCCTGACCTCTCCTGCCCCCGTTTGCTGCTAACAACACCGTAAAACTTTTAAAACCAGAAGAAACCCTGGATGTGTACTCGCCAAGCAAGTACTATTCCGATGGCTGCATTTAGTACTTTCACTCCCAGCCAGAGATTATCTCCGTTTAGCTATAACTGTAACACTGGCACAGACATTAGGGATGTCTCGTTTCGATATCGGACTGAGTCAAAAATCTCCGATATAAGCAGTCAGTTAAGGTTCACGTTTTTGCAACAAATGGTAAAAAAAAACTATTTTTTTCATACTTAATGGTGCGGCTCTTCTTTGAGTAATATCACTTGATCAAGCCTTTCAAACATTCCACACTACAAAACAGGTTAAAGTATGTATGATTTGTGCTAATATTGGAATCGGTCAATACTAAAGGCTACAATATGGTATCGGAAGTGAAAAAGTTGTATCGGGACATCCCTAACAGACATCAATATAGTTAGCGGTAGCTTGTTCAAACAGTGGCCGGCTCCTATTGGTTCATTTCTTTTCTAGTCCCGCCTCTTCCATTTGCTGATTGGTTTTTCCTCATTCTCTCATCTTTTCTGTTTTATGATTTTAATTTCTGTCGATGTTCTTTGTCTTTTATTCGTCAATGAAAATGTTTTTATTGGTGTGTATTATTTCGTTTTGTTTTAGTCCTCAAAATTTGATTAGTTATGAAAAAGAACAAAAATATTTGTCAACGGAATTTACACCGACATCAACATTGAATTTTTTTACCCAAGAAAGAAGAGTGAATGTAGAGTTGCATTGCTGTTAGCCAATCAGAGGCAAGATGTTTGCATATCAAAAATATTAGTGAGTAAAACTCACAATCCTGCCATTTTCTGCCTCCCTCCAGTCCTTTGACAAACTTTGACATCCTCAAACAAAAGCACAAGACCTTTTGTTTTCACAGAAAACGACTTAAGTCATTCATTCATTCATTCATACAAGAAACCACAGCAGTTTTACTGAAAAAATGAGACCTGTAAGTGAAATACAATCTGCTGTAATTTAGAGGTGCATGTTATATCAGCTTGAGAATCTGTGCAACCCCCGAAAATCTGTCAAATCTTATTACATATTTTGCTTTGATCATCTTTATATCTGTTTGTTCTTCTATCTTATGTCACATTTGTTCTGTTTCAGAGAAAAGAAACAGAAAATTCAAGACATCAAGAACAACATAAAAGAGGCTATCGAGGTAAATGTTTACATCCTGAGGTCCAAACTGATCGAACAAGCAGATGCCGTTCTTTTGGGTTACGGTTGTTTGTTTGTATTTTTACAGACTATAGTAACAGCGATGAGCACCCTCACACCTCCGGTACAGTTGGCATGTCCAGAAAACCAGCACCGAATCGAATACGTCCTCAACCTTGTGAGCCAGAAGGACTTAGATTTCCCGTCTGTGAGTAGCATTTTTATGTAATGTAAACATATACTCACTTGTTTTGGATGTTTTTATCATCATTTTAATATAAGTGATGGAAGAGCAGCAGGATAAAATCATTTCATCTGCAGCTTTAGCTGAAATACAATGTTGGTTTTGAATCTAAAAACAAACTTTTATGTGTCGCCTCCAATAGAAATGATGTAAGATGATAAAGTTCATTCTAAGATCTCTTTTTCATGCCGATTGTCTTACTGTGTCCTTATTTCCTCATAAAAAGCCAGTACAGCCAGGTTTCCTCAGCATGCATCTGTAAAGTCACAAATTCTCAGGTGACACAGGTGTTACTAGGGCTGAGGTTCACCAGTAACACCCACAGAGCGCGTCCATGTGGGTTTAGTATCCTCAGTTGGTCTCCGTCATTAACTAATTATCCAAAACAACAGACTTCACAGCAGCCTGTGGGACCGAGTCTAAATCAATTTCCAGTTCACTCAGTCTCACATGTGGGTGAATTTCTTTGTCATGAAATTATCAGTCGCTCAGTTATTGATAATCACGGGACAAGGAGCTTCGTCTTCGTCTTCCTCCGCTTATCCGGGTCCGGGTCGCGGGGGCAGCATCCCAACTAGGGAGCTCCAGGCCGTCCTCTCCCCGGCCTTGTCCACCAGCTCCTCCGGCAGGACCCCAAGGCGTTCCCGGACCAGATTGGAGATGTAACCTCTCCAACGTGTCCTGGGTCGACCCGGGGGCCTTCTGCCGGCAGGACATGCCCGAAACACCTCCCCGGGGAGGCGTCCAGGAGGCATCCTGACCAGATGCCCAAACCACCTCAACTGGCTCCTTTCGATCCGGAGGAGCAGCGGTTCTACTCCGAGTCCCTCCCGAATGTCCGAGCTCCTCACCCTATCTCTAAGGCTGAGCCCGGCCACCCTACGGAGGAAACTCATTTCGGCCGCTTGTATCCGCGATCTCGTTCTTTCGGTCATTACCCAAAGCTCATGACCATAGGTGAGGATTGGGACGTAGATCGACCGGTAAATCGAGAGTCTGGCTTTCTGGCTCAGCTCCCTCTTCCCCACTACAGATCGGCTCAGCGTCCGCATCACTGCAGACGCCGAACCAATCCGCCTGTCGATCTCCCGATCCCTCCTACCCTCACTCGTGAACAAGACCCCGAGATACTTAAACTCCTCCACTTGAGGTAGGACCACTCCCCCGACCCGGAGGTGGCAAGCCACCCTTTTCCGGTCGAGAACCATGGTCTCAGATTTGGAGGTGCTGATCCTCATCCCAGCCGCTTCACATTCGGCCGCGAACCTACCCAGCAAGAGCTGAAGGTCAGAGCTGGATGAAGCTAGGAGGACCACATCATCCGCAAAAAGCAGAGACGAGATTCTCCTGCCACCAAACTCGACACACTCCACACCACGGCTGCGTCTAGAAATTCTGTCCATAAAAGTGATGAACAGAACCGGTGACAAAGGGCAGCCCTGGCGGAGTCCAACCCTCACTGGGAACAGGTCCGACTTACTACCGGCTATGCGGACCAAACTCACGCTCCTCTGGTAAAGGGACTGAATGGCCCTTAGCAGAAAGCCACCCACCCCATACTCCTGGAGCGTCCCCCACAGGGTGCCCCTGGGGACACGGTCATAAGCCTTCTCCAAATCCACAAAGCACATGTGGATTGGTTGGGCAAACTCCCATGCCCCCTCCATCACCCTTGCAAGGGTATAGAGCTGGTCCACAGTTCCACGGCCAGGACGAAAACCACATTGCTCCTCCTCTATCTGAGACTCAACTATCGATCGGACCCTCCTCTCCAGTACCTTGGAGTAGACCTTTCCAGGGAGGCTGAGGAGTGTGATCCCCCTATAGTTGGAACACACCCTCAGGTCACCCTTCTTAAAGATGGGGACCACCACCCCGGTCTGCCACTCCCTAGGAACTGCCCCCGATGACCACGCAATGTTGTAGAGACGTGTCAACCATGACAGCCCTACAACATCCATAGCCTTGAGATACCCAGGACGAACCTCATCCGCCCCCGGGGCTCCGCCGCTGTGTAGTTGTTTGACTACCTCAGCAACTTCTGCCCCCGAGATTGGACAGTCCCTCCCCAGGCCTCCCAGCTCTGGTTCCTCCTCGGAATGCGCATTGGTGGGATTGAGGAGCTCCTCAAAGTATTCCTTCCACCGTCCGACTATAGCCTCAGTTGACGTCAGCAGCTCCCCATCCCCACTGTAAACAGTGTGAGCGAGTTGCTGTCTTCCTCTCCTGAGGCGCCGGACAGTTTGCCAGAACCTCTTTGGAGCCGATCGATAGTCTTTCTCCATGGCCTCACCAAACTCCTCCCACGCCCGAGATTTTGCCTCGGCAACTGCCACTGCTGCACTCCGCTTGGCTATCCGGTACCTGTCTGCTGCCTCCGGAGACCCACAGACCAGCCACGCCCTGTAGGCCTCCTTCTTCAGCCTGACGGCTCCCCGAACCTCTGGTGTCCACCAGCGGGTACGGGGGTTGCCGCCACGACTGGCACCGGCCACCTTACGACCACAGCTAGCAACAGCCGCCTCGACAATCGCAGAGTGGAACAAGGCCCACTCGGACTCAATGTCACCCACTGCCCTCGGGACGTGGTCAAAGCTCTGCCGGAGGTGGGAGTTGAAGACCGTCTTGACAGGTTCTTCTGCCAGGCGTTCCCAGCGGACCCTCACTATGCGTTTGGGTCTGCCAGGTCTACGCGGCATGTTCCCTTGCCATCTGATCCAACTCACCACCAGGTGGTGATCAGTTGACAGCTCCGCCCCTCTCTTCACTCGGGTGTCCAAAACATACGGCCGCAGGTCAGATGATACGACTACAAAATCTATCATCGACCTGTGACCTAGGCTGCCCTGGTACCAAGTGTACCGGTGGGCATCCTTATGTTCGAACATGGTGTTTGTTATGGCCAAACTGCGGCTTGCACAGAAGTCCAATAACAAAACACAGCTCGAGTTCAGATTAGGTGGGCCGTTCCTCCCAATCACACCCCTCCAGGTCAAGCTGTCATTGCCCACGTGAGCATTGAAGTCCCCCAGCAGGACAATGGAGTCCCCTGATGGAGCACTGTCTAGCACTCGTCCCAGGGACTCCAAAAAGGGTGGGTACTCTGAACTGATATTTGGCCCATACGCACAAACAACAGTCAGGACCCGTTCCCCGACCCGAAGGCGCAAGGAAGCTACCCTCTTGTCCCCCGGGGTAAACCCCAACACACAGGCAGAGAGTCTCGGGGCTAACAAAAAGCCAACCCCAGCCCTCCGCCTCTCACCCGGAGCAACTCCAGCAAAGTAGAGTGGGATTGAGGAGCATTTGTGTTAAATTTCCAGCAGAGGAGCAGCGTCGTCGACGGAGTAAAACGGTAAAACAAAGGGGAAATTAAATTTCACTTCCACATGTTGTAGGAAAATGCCCATTTAAAATATCTTCCTAATAAATGAATGAAATAGGCGTGACACGTGTTGGTTTTATAGATTATGAGTCATCTTTTTAATATCATTCTGGCAGTTACAACCAAACTTAAGTTGAACGTTAGCTGATTTTTTTTTTGACTCAGTAGTTTTCACCGACACCTTTTTCATTATTGTTTCTGCAGCTCGTAAAACCAGAATCATTCATGACTAAAGTTGGGTTTTAGAAAGAAAATCTACCAAGCAATATAAATAAAAAGTTATATTGACTGTTTCTGAGTGGGACTCAACCTCTTATAGTGTTAACATTGAACATGGTGGCACTGACTTCCCACTCCTGGTCCACGTAACAAACCAACAGACTGGAGTTGTCCTGTTTAACCACCAAATCACACCACTGCTGTGCGGATTGCACTTAGTTGTTGGGAAGCGATTATTTATTGCTGGTTGTCATCGGTTCCCATTCAACTTTACTTGTATGACTTGTTTTTGACGAGCGCTGCATAGTTTCCAAGTTACAAAACAGGATGGCGAAAGTGTATTCTGCCTTTGACTGGAATCTGCATGAGGGTGTGTGTGTGTGTGGGGGGGGGGGGGTCATCATCAGTTAAATGGTCACAGAAAAAAGTTTTCCTTAACTTAAGAGTTTCTTTGCAATAAAGTACATCTGAGTATCAGGTGTATGTATTGGTAAGAATCTGGTGATAAGATATTTATCACAAAATAGGCGAGACAATTCCATATATCACGATACTAAAACTCAGATAATATTTGCAATATTTAAGACTGAAATTAACTAGAAAACTCAGGCCAGACGCTTCCAAGACAAATCCGGCATTAACATGAGATCTTGTTCTTCTGTCAGAAAAAGGCTGTAAAAACAGCTGCCACCTAGCAGTCGGAGTTGGAATTGCACCACGGGATGCTGTCAATGTTTGGTTGTAAATTCTCATAAAAAACGCTGCTTTTAAAAACCTTATCTTGAATCTTTGGTCCTCTCACAAAAGCAGAAACAGCATCGTCCATTTTAAACTATGATTTTTAGATTATATAGCTATTCTGTGGATTACATAATATTTGCCCTATTAGTGAATTCATCACTAGAGTTTTATTGTGTGCAGTTAAAGTGGTACACGTTATGAATTTTTATGTTTTCTGAAACTTGAAGTAAAAAATCTGGGTGTTTTGGTTTAAAAGATGCTGAACACATGAAAGTTTCTATTTAATGTCAGTGGGTCTCCTTTTTCTTCACCACTATTCAGCTTTGTGGACTCGCACACAGACGTTGCACAGGCACAACATGCGGTGCATGTGTTGTCAACAGCAACGCTGTGCACCCGGTGACCTCGGACACACATCATTACGGACAACAGACAACCTTGTCGCATGTTTCTGTCCGTCTGCTGTAATATCTGTCATATTTGGAGCACAAATATGCTTGTAGGAAACCTTCCCACCTGAGAGTTTCCTGCTCATGAACTGCTGTTTTCTATGGCAGTTTGTAAAGTAGAATTTGCACTGACATGAAACTGCTTTGATGTTTCTTTTTGGTTTCTTTCTCAGGAGTTTTACGATAATGCAAAGACGTTGTGGCAGGATGAAGGAGTACGGGCGTGCTTCGAGAGATCCAACGAATATCAACTAATCGACTGTGCACAATAGTAAGTCTCTTCCTGCCTGCTTAATTTAAAAGTCACATAACCTTTCCTCTGAGTTCTGTATGTATTTAGGACACACCTTTACATATATTTTTTTTAGTTTTAAAACTGCAATCAGGATAAGTTGATGCAGATGCGGGGCTTCCTTTTCACAAATCTCTGCCATTTCTCTCTAAATATCCACATTCACCCCTGGACACACAAAGGAGCACCAGGGCTTTTCCTGGCTCAAATTGAGGCAGAGGTGGTACCATCCTGACCATGCGCCAGCACATGCATACTCTGCATTCAACTGCCTCACTTTTTTAAAGGCAAAATATTTTTTTCGTTAAGTGTTCTAATCTAAGCTTCTGGTGATTAATTGAATACTCCATTTGACAGCGTTTCAAGTGAAACAAAACTGGTTTGCTGCTAAAAAAAAATATGAAATAAAACAACAAAATTATCACTCTGGAATAACAGACTCTTATTATGAAAGGCTCAATAATATGCATTAGATTGGTGTTTAGTTTCCTTTTTCCCATCTGATATTTATAGTTAAAATATTTTTTAAATATTTGACCTACATTTCAGTAACATTTTAGGTTTGTATTAATAACACTCATCTTAGTCAAAAAAAACACATAAATATATCCAGTAAAATATAATGCATTTCATTAACATGCATTTGTATTGGAAATGGTAATAACATTCATTTCTGCTGCTAACAATGTAACGGTGGCATGTCTATTATGTACAGGTTGGCAATAATCCAGTTTAAATTATGTTCAAAGATAGAATTGTTTGTGAATTATATACTACAACTGCTTGCTGTACATCCTGCGGCAGCAGACTCGTATCTGCAGCAGTTCTGATCCGTAGCGCTGCAGGATGCAGAATAAACAGATGGTGGGGACTTTTCATCTGCTTGTAGAGTTTAGTCTTTCTTAGTTTTCAGATCATCACATATTTTTCTGTGCGCCACTTGATCGTGAGATTGCTACCCGTTAGCTTTAGCATTAGCCAGTCTGCATGTAGCTGCACTTTGATCCCAAAATTTGAACCGGTTCTACCTTCGTGCCTTTGCTGGTTCCTTTATTTTCCTCCACTGCATCCAGATGACCACACTGTGCGGCAGTAAAAAGCATTTTTCTTACACGTAACTTACTTTTGTTCAATAAAATTCTGGGGAAAATAGCAATTCATAGATGTTGCACCAGTGCTACGTTTAAAAATAGACGACACGCACAGACAGTTTTTTTCGTCGCTATATGTACCGATATAGATATGTACCAATTAGCGAGAAAAGCAATTTTTGATCTTCTTTTTCTGCAGCGGTTTTAGTGCTTTTCAGTGCATTGCTGCTGATACAGCGCCCCTATAGTGATGCAACGCTGCAATTGCAGTTAAAAGAACACCCATATAGCTGGGGGCAGAGTGAAATCAGGTTGGAGCGGCACAAAATTGGCTGGAGGCGGCCGCCACACAAATTTGAACACAGGAAAAACCCTGAGCACCCAGACCTCCCTTAAAATCTAAAACAAGCTTAGCTGTAAATTCTCACCTCAGCGTTTTTACAGAAACCAGAGTTTAACCTGATCAGAAGCCTTCTGTCATCTGACAATGAGCGCTTTCCTTTAGCTAAGAGGCAGACAACCTCTCTACATCATTTGTCTTTTTAAGTCCAGAAAAAGGACAAAATCATGGCTGTCATTGATTAAACATTTTATTGTGATCAGTGGTTTGAGTTTTATAGTTAACCTGTGATTAAACATGATAAAACACTATTAAAAACATTTGTTTTAACCATTTCTCATGTTTCTAAAGATTTAAAAGCAGATGAAAACACTTCCTTTATGCAAGTGTGTTTTCTTATTGCAGCAATGATAAATAAGTTCCAGAACATTTTTATAGAAATCTCCAAAGGTGTGACCATGTCACTGCTTCGCAAGTCTCGAGTCAAGTCCAAGTCAAAGACAACCAAGTCCAAGTCGAGTCCAAAGTCAATGATGGGGAAATCCAAATCGAGTCCAATTCCTTAACTTTGAATTTTCAAGTCATAATCATGTCATCTGTCCAACTTCAATTTACATTTAATTTTGACAATGATAATAAATAAATTCCAGAAATAAAGCTTCTTAAAGCTTAATTTATTTGCTCAAACAAGCAGAAAGTGCAACTGAAATTGATTATAAACAAAGTGCTGCATAATTTAGCAGTACAAAAATAAGTGGCTCCTATAGTGAGCAGAACCAAGTGTCATCGCAGGCTGCTAATCTAGCATGACGTCTAATTATTTCACAGGTTATTTGTGCAGCTATGAGTAGGGTTGGGCATCGTTTGATTTTGAACGATTCCAATTCCAATTACCCGTTTCGATTCCGGTTCTTATCGTTTCTCGATTCAGATTCTTTGAAGACGTGACATGTTTTACATGAGCCAGCTAACCACAGGTCCTACTTGATGAAAAAGTCTTAACTTCAACATGAATTTTAATTCTATGAACAACAACATCACCTTCATTTAGACAAAATCATGTTTTGGAGAGAAAAAGAAAAAGACTTGCAGCACAACCAGTGTGTTTGTTTCTGACCACAACCAAAGTCTGGAAGAAGCCTCTGGGATGAGAGGCTAAATGTCTCCAACATATCCAGAAACGTCCAGCTGTTTTCAGCTAAAACTCAGGATGATCATGTCCAGGATGACTGAGAACTACACCTCCATGCTGCAGCAGCGTTCAGTCAGAACAGAAAGTGAAACTTAAACATAGCTGCTGTCAGTAACAGTCTAACAGATTTTAAACATTAAAACTCAACAGAAATAGTTCAGAAAGGAAATTAAAATGTTCACAGCTTTGTGTGTGATTTATTATTATTATAATTATTTATTGTGGCTGAAGCTGGTGTGGTCCACCACAGAGAAGCTGCTCTAGCATGATGACTTTAATAGTTCTACAGGTTCTTGTTCAGCTTTCTGACGCTCCGTGTGTTTTTATTTCTGCAGTGAGACAAACTCACCTCACACCGTCCAGAGTTTGTTCTTTAAAGCTTCTATTAAATCCACCGTGTGTTGACGTCTTTTAACAAGTTTCCTCTACGCTGCAGGAGTTAAAGTTTACATTACGGAGTAAAAGTTCGGCAGACGCGTTTGTTTAGATTTGGCCGCTGCGCGCCGGGTGGAGGGAGGGGGGACTCGGTGCTGCTGACAGACAGCTGGTGTGATCAGCTCTGAAAAGAGTTGACCACAATTTGCAGATCACGTTTATTTTTCACGGAGATCGGCCGCGGATTCCTCTTCCGTCGGCACACTAGGAATCGAAATAAAAAACGTTGTGCGATTACGGGAAAAATGAACAGTTGGCACCGGTTCCAATCGATGCTCGATTCTCGATGTCCAACCCTAGGAGTGCCACGCTCATACAGACAAGTGTTGTGTTTGACTGTTGATGCTCCGTGTTTTTATTTCTGCAGCGAGCCTTAAAAACTCACCTCACACCGCCCAGAGTTTCTTCTTTAAAACTCGTATTAAATAACGAGCTTCCTTCGAGCCATATTTTTCATTGTAGAATGAAAACTCTACATCAGTTGTCCCAGGGAAAAGTTTAGCAGACGTGTTTGTTTACGTTTTTGCTGCTGCTTGTCTGCAGTGTGAGAGAAGAGTGGGAGGGGCAAAGCGAAGCTCTATTCAGCGTCTCTACAGGCTCCATAGTAGCAGCAACATCCAGTTGGTTTGATCTGCTCTGAAAGGCGTCGATCAGAATTTGCAGATCACATATTTTCAACAGAGATCGGGCGCGTGCAGCCATCATGTGTCACTCAATACAGCATCCGTGCGGAAACTCGCCTAGGAACTTTAATCCGCTGCACTTAAATCACGCAAATAAAAATTCAGTTATTAATGGAGCCTATAACCTATAACCAAATATTATTCTTAAAAGCGCAGTAGCATGACCGCGAGGTCTGCATCCAGCTTGAATTCATCTAGGTGTCTAAGCTCTTGCTTCGCAATGTCGACGCTTTTGGATCTTTTTCTCCTCTTTGCTTCATCCAATAAAGGTTTTCTTTGTTTTGTCATGATTAACATGCTACAATAAACGCCAACCATCTCCAGTGATCTTGTGAGTCTTCGGGTCACTGGTCAGGAGAGGAATAAGTTGCAAATCCGGCATTTGCCTAGCCTATTCGTTCACCCTGTGAAGGGTCATTTTAGGCCAATGAAAGTCCACCCAGCCCCAAGCATCCCCTGTGGCCTGAATATTCCACTTGAAACTTCAGACTGGCGGGCCGCTCTGTTGGGACTTTTAAAAAATGGAGCTGACATACCTGGCGCTGCAGTCTTGTTCCAGCACGTTTCCTGCATGTTTTAGATCATAAACATCGCTGATTTGTTTAATTTGGTGGTGAATCACTCCTGTAGACACTAATTAAGGCTGGAGAGATGTTTCAGCTGTTAGATTAAGGTGTTAAAAAGATGAACGCACAGCGAGGAGATAAGTTTTGCTTTTGATGTGCGAGAAAACCCAAGCTGTGATTGGTGGAAATCGGACAGCTGACACTTAAACATTTAGGTAATGTTTGAACAATTCCACATCATCATGATGAAGTTTTTATTTCCAACTTGTAAAAAAATTAAACTTTGTAAAACAAAGAAAAAATGTCAATGGGGAAAAGTGAACAAAATAATAAGAAACCAAAATTAGGAATTGGAACCATTAACCATTTCCATCAATGACAGGATGAGACGATTGTGTCTAAAATGTTAAAAAAAAAACTATTAATTTACACCCTAAACACTTAAAATATCATTTTCTTCTCTAATGTCCTATTTACTCTGTTTTCCATCACATTTTTAGTTATTTTTTAAAAATATATTTTTAGAGCATGGACATCTCAAAGTCCCTAAAAACCCTCGTTGAAATAGTCTTGCGAGTGAACACAATACTGCTTTACTGCAGACTTTTTTTAAATTATTTTTATGCTTGAATGACTCATAGGTCAGAGTTAAGTGGCTTATCAAGCAAACGGGCAACACTGACTGAAAAGAATCTTCAAAGCAGCTGATGTCCCAGACAAAATGAAACCCAGTGACCTATCGCTACAGAACGCTTTTATTAGATCTGGTTTGCCTTCAGCAAATAAATATAAAGAATTAAATGAAGCGATGCTTAGGACTTTTTTTTACACAGAGGCCCTTCCAGGTCAAAGGTCAAATAGTTATAAATAGGAAATTTAGGAGTTTTGAAAAGAAGATGGAAATAGTCTTGTTTTTGAGGAATAACTATGAGGAGAATGAAAAATGTGATCCAGTCAAGTTCAGACTCTTCTTACTAGCCACGTTTACATGCGCCAAATTTCTCCAATCCGATTCAAATGTTGGTTGATCGGAAATCCCAAATCTCTGTTTACATGAACACTAACTGAGATGATCTGATCATGCGATGAATTTATATAATGGGTTGAGCATGCGCAGTTTTCTTTCTCGGAAAAAATATTGTAAACAAACATCTTGAAACGAAATGAAAACTGTAAAAATGGAAAAAACAATTCTTCCTGCTTTCCTGATCCATTTAATCAATTTAATATTTTACTTTGCTCATAGAAGTTACGTTTTCTTCAGTGAATAACTGCAGGTTTATGCTTTACTGCGTTCTATTGTTGACAGTATTAAAATAAGGGATTGTTATTGTCTCTGCCTCTTGATCAGCTGGTCCTCGGGTCTGACTCATGTTTTATTACTGAGCTCTGTTGTGGTTTATTATTAATAAAATGTGACAATCAGCTGAAACTGTTGAGGAAAAATTGGTTCAAACTAAATAACAGGAGTTCAGAAAGTCTGGAAGCCTGTGTTCATCATGTGTTAATAAACGAACCGCTTCTCAGGTCAGATGTGTTGACGTGCTCTTACACAGATAGTTGCCCAGAATATTTAACTGAGGGTGTTTTATACTCAACATCCTCAAACCGATGTTATCATGTCTTCTATACGAGCGCGTCTCCATCCACCTGCTGCAGAAACAGCTGCCGCATTTACAGAAACAGGGATCCGTGCTGCAAGCCCGAAATGAATCTGCGTGTTTCCACTACAGACTTGAACACGTTTGTCGAATGATTTGTGCAATAATCAGATTTTTATTTTACTTCAACAAAATGCAAGTTCTGGATTAGATATTACTGAAACAAGAACAGCTTGCCATAAAATTTTAAAGCCGGTGTTCGTTAATCAGGCCGTCATTTATTTAAGTCAGGCAGTCTGTGCATTATCCTATTGGCTGTGCACATGCACGTCAATCGGAATGATGATCGGATAAAACCACCTCTCAATCGGATTGAAATTTCATTCCGATCAGGCCGAATCGGATCTGAATATTCTGATTGACATGTTTACACGCAGAATTTTTTATCTGATTCAATCGGATTAATTGTGCCCATGCAAGCGTGGCTGCTGTCTCACTTTTTTCACTATATATCCATGAATTTGTCGAATGCTGCAATTCTCCTGAAGCATTTGTTAAAACTGCTCCTCCAGTATGAGTGAAGCCGATGTTAAAGAACCACATTTAGGCTGAGACGCAACTAATAATAGCATAGAAATTGTTACCAGTTAAATTAACAATAATTATAATAGTTTTTGTGTTTTAAAACTTAAAAGTGACTTTTAACAACTTTACTGTGTATTTCGTAACTTTATTATGAAAGGAGCAGTATTCTGCATTTGGCCCATGTCACACGTTTTATTGAGACAGCTGTGACCCTGCTTTGCACTTTTAACAGTCCGTAGCGTTGTTTAGGACAGCATTTATTAACCGAAGGACTGCATCTGGCAGCTCGCTCTAAAAATGGGACAGAAAATTTAAAGTGGTGCACCTAAAAGTGCATAAAAATATACATTTGCCTCTTCCGTAACATCTAGTGGCAGATGAATGATCCCACTCACCAACCGGCTTCAGAAGCTCTATTTTAAAAATAAATGTTATAAAAATGTTATTTTCTATCATCAGCGTTGTGTGTAGCTGATCCCAGAAATAAAGACGATCGTTCACTAGTGTATTTTATGTTTGTCCATGCAGCCGTAACTCTGTTTTTAACCATCCACAGCTGATCTTGTTGTGTTTAGCTGATATTTTCAAATCAAAGGCGGCAAAGAAGTGAAGGAGTCCTGAAACGGCATCAGATTGTTATGGAGCAAACATGGCCGTGGCTGAGTCATCTACAGATAAGAGGATGTTTAGAACAGGAGGAGGAGGAGGGTGGCCTCCACTGCATTTTACCTCCAGATTACTTTCCCTCAGATTTTTCCTTCAGTTGGCTGAGATGGTACAATCCAACATTTTTTTTTTTACTTTTTTTTTTTTTTCTCGTGGTTTCCTCCCCCTGATTGCTCACACTTCCAGCACAAAAACACCAACTCATCCTGCTTTTGATTTTCCGTTGCTCCTCCTCTTTCTCCGGTCTCTCCATCCGTCTGTCGGTCTTCTCTCTTGAGCAACTCCAGCTGCACAAGATTGGGAGCTGATAGACTATTAATAGCTCCTGTAGTTGGGTCTCCATGGTTACCCTGCTGCAGGCCAGGGCGCTGGGGATCTATTTTTGAAATGTGCTCCGTAATGTCAGACATACGCCACCACACTTTGAATTGGCCTCTGTTCATCCTTTTGATTTTGGAAAGAAGGTTTTATGTTTTTTATGTTACTCTGCATTTCCAAAGCATTTGTAAATATTGATTAAAGTAATGAAATAAGTCCTTCTCGTTGGTGTAATGAAGTTATTGTGGGCCACCATTATCCATCTCTAAAGTCATTAAGTGCTTGTATATGAGAGCTGGATTTCCTTGCTGCAGCCTGAGCTGGGCTTCCTCGTCACTTCTGGCTATGTGCAAATTCTTACATAGTTTTACATATTTGAGGATGTAAAAATACACATTTTAAATGCAGCTGGTGTTGCATGTAAATATGCAAAAGCTGCGCACAAATGAATGAGCAAAAGGTGGCCCATCATGTTTTAGTTGTTTTACAGCGTTTGCAAAATATCTCAACCACTGGCAGCGTAGCAAGCCTGTAAATACATATATATTGGCCACAACCCGTGGACAGTGCTACGGTTGTCTTTCAAACTGTCTCCACATGTGATTGGACACCCCTAGGACCAATAAGAGCCACAGACAACATGACGTATTCATCGCAACAGAAATCGGTCAACAAGGCAGTCTTCATACACCGTCCAAGAAGAAAGTTGATGCCAAAGCTTTTTTCAAATGAGCTCTGTCCCTGAGCCGCTGTCCTCTTTAGTTTTTCTCCATTGCATTGTAAAAAAAACAATGAAAATTAAAGCTGCCAGCTTTTGGCCTAATGTCGTAACCGTGGGCAGAGAGTCGGACTAGGGACAGTCGCATGAATGTTTTTGCAGATCAGATTAAAATTGAGGAAATGCAAGGCAAACATAATTCCATGGCATAATGTATAATTTAGCCATGCCCCCAAAGCCCTGCCCTTTTTGTGAAGCTGCCAGTACTGAACACCAAGTGACCCCAACTCCAGAAACACAGAAAAATGCTTCAATTAAGTCTGTGTAGTGTAATGGTTGGTCATCTGTTTGATAGATCTTGTGCAGAATGTGTCTAAAGGAGCGTTTCTGACTTTGTGGTATGCACAAGTCAGCTGAAAGGACCGTTTTCCGGGTCATTTTCCGGAATCAGTGGAGTACCTGAACAGAGACATGTACTCAGAATGACACTGTGGTAGTCGCTGCCGCAGAAATTGTGGTTAACCCATTCTGGTCGGTTGAAATCAATGTCGCAAAAACAACCGACGTTTGTAAAATTTGTGAAGTCGCTGATTGGGTGGAATAGAGGGAAAAGAGCGGTCTTCATGCTGCTTTAGAACCACTGTTACTAAATTCCCAACTCTGAAAAATGCAGCAGAAATCCCCCAAACAATGAGGCTTTGATGTTTCTCAGAGCGCAACTGGACTGCTTCTGGTCATTGAACGCCCCATTTTACATCACGCATCTGCTCTCCTGGTCCTCAGACTCAATTAAATTAGGCCGTCCTTTGACAAAATAAAACTTTTGTTATCGTCTGACCCTTTTTAGCGTGATCAGTGACATCACTCACTGCCAAAGCATTTGCAATATGCTGACGTCTTAACCAAAGTCCAAAAAAGTTAAATTATTATGGAGACACAGCAACTGAGAGGACCAAGCCATAGTTTCTCCCAGTTCATTTTCTCCTTCCCAGAAATGTAACCAGAAGTTCGTAGAGTGGACTCACAGATTCATCACCAGTTGGTCGCCTGAGATCTTGTGATATTACACGTGCTCAAGCATTGTTACTTCCTTAAAAATGGCCTGTATATGTATAACGCCTTCTTAAGGTTCTACAACCCCTCAAGGCACTTCACAACACAGTCATCCACCCATGCACATGCTGGTGGGGATGAGCCACATTGTAGCCACAGCTGTCCTGGGGAGCACTGACAGAGGCTATGCCTGCTGTACACTGGTGCCACTCGTCCAAGGAGGGTTAATTGCCTGGCCCAAGGACACAAAAGCATAATTCTCAGGTCTTGAACCCGCAACCTTCTGATTACTGAACAACCTGCTCTACCTCCTGAGCTACTGCTGCCTCTTTAGTTTTTTGTTGCTTCAGAAATGGCATCTGCCCAATAAATAAACTTATTTTCATGATTTAATCCAAAACTATCATTTCTAGACTTTAAATAACTTTTGTTTGATCTTGTTATTTTTTTATCTTACAGACATCATTTAAGAAACTACGATCTCTAGAGAAGAAACTCAAAATACAACCTTTTTATTGTTTTAGTCTTTCCACCTCCCTCTGTTTGTGCAGCTTTAAAGTTTTTTTTTTGTATTACAGTAGCCTCAGTAATGTTTTCTCTTTCTGCTTTTGTCTTTTCAGCTTTCTAGATAAGATTGACATTGTGAAACAGAATGACTACACTCCGACTGATCAGGTTGGGAAATTATCACGTAGCGTTTTTATTTTTTAGTCTAAAATGTTTCTGAAATAGTTAAGTAAAGTATTGTTGTTTAGCCTCCAGAGTAACATTACTGTTGAAATGTATTGGTGAACACCCACACAGAGGGGTTTGTGGTGTTTTACCCCTACTTGACCCAAGAAAGGCAATAGATGTTTCCCTTGTTTAAAAAAAATGAGCATAGAGAAGAAACACCCAGTCACTGTGAAAGATTTTGGATATTTCATTATCGCAAAATCGAACCTTTTTTTTTTTTTTTTGTTCATTTTGCAGGATTTGCTTCGATGCAGAGTTCTGACTTCAGGGATCTTCGAGACAAGATTCCAAGTGGATAAAGTTAATTTCCAGTGAGTAGAAAGAGGATATTTACTGTGTGCATGTTTGGTCTAATGCAGGGGTCGGCAACCTGTTCCCATCAAAGAGCCATTATTACCCGTTTCCCACAGTAAAGAAAACACTGGGAGCCACAGCAGCCGCGGCGTTGTGGGCGGGGCCTACCCTCAGACAGCAGAGAGCTGCTTTAACCAATCGCAACAGGTGACAGCAGCCAGTACCGGTCGCTCGTGTACGTCAAAGTTATCTTTCTTAAGAAGATAATCAATAAAATGATTTATATAAAGTGGATCCAGAAGTTGTAGCCCGTCTCTGCCAACAATATTTTGATATTTTTCACCCTGTTGGTGGTTTTACTGAGCAGGTGCCACTTTTGTCATACGTTTCTTTTTAAAACATGTTTAGACTGTTCAGAATACAAATCCAGGCTCTGTCACGTTTGATTGTTGTAATTAAACTTTGTAGGTGGGGAAGGTCAGAAAAGGATCCGATCATTTTGTTTTTCCCTCATTTACAGTGACGGAGATAACGGCGCAGTGCTCCTGGCTCTGGTGTTAATCAAGTTAAATTATATCTCTTTGCAACAATTTTCACAAGAAAACAAAACAGTTAAAAGCAGGGCTTGTGTTGTGTTGACCGGACAATTCCCGTATTTGACCGTTTATTTTGACGGATAAAGAATAGAAAGAATTACCCCGACGCATGCAGACGAACTGACATTTTATTCGTTTCGCACATCGCAGATGTAGCTAAATCACTCAAGAAAAGATTCCCATCTGAACATCTGAGTTGGACACTGCTCAGCGCAGCTCACTGTCAGCGCGTACGTACGGTGCACAGCGAGCTGAAGATGTGGAGAGGGGCTTGGAGCGCGTCGCAGAACCAGAGCGCATACAGGAAGATTCCTCCAACTGAAGCAAGACTTGTCACTTAGAAAATGTTCCCTGATTATGAAACTTTGGCTGAATAGTGCTTGTTCCTGTCTCCAATGTGGCGACACATCCAGGAGCCGTCTGAGGAGAATCCCAGAATCTCACATCCTCTTCAGCTCAGAAAGCGCCTATGATTACGCACAAGCGTGACCCGTCAACCCGGTCTCACAGTAAGACCGGGTTGGACCTGTTCAGGTTTACTCAGACAATCTTTACATTTAGAATTGGCATACAGATGTAAAATTAATGCAGTAAAATATAAAGCATTTTATTTAAATATCCATTCATTATTTTACAAGCACAGAGAGCCGCATCAGATGGATGGAAGAGCCGCATGCAGCTCCAGAGCCACAGGTTGCACACCCCTGGTCTAATGTGTGGCTCAGATTATGACTGAGGAGTCATTTGTCCAGAAGGGGGCAGCATTGCTCACGTTTACACCAGTGTCTTTTGTCTGATCCACACAGTATGTTTGATGTTGGTGGCCAGAGAGATGAACGACGGAAGTGGATCCAGTGCTTCAACGGTAACTCCCGTTCATGTCTCCTTTCTCTCACTTCACTCATATCATCTTTTGTCTGATGGTTTGTCTGATTCCACTCCTCAGATGTGACGGCCATCATCTTTGTGGTGGCCAGTAGCAGTTACAACATGGTGATCCGAGAGGACAATCAGACCAACCGTCTACAGGAGGCCCTCAACCTCTTCAAGAACATCTGGAACAACAGGTGAAGGACGATCCTGTACCAGAGGCTGGGACACACGTCCTACCAGATGTGGTTTACATGAAATGTCAGGTTCAGAATGACCACATGCAATATTCTACGGTCTACGATCATAATCATGTATGGTCTCAAAAGGTTAATTCCTCTCAGGATAATAATTTTCTCCAACTTTGATTTACATTTTGAGGAAAATGTTCCCATAGTTACCATCCTCTGACCTGCTCTCAGACTGTTTGATATTGTAATGCTTGACTTGAGCATTAAAAGGTTTCTTCTGTTTTTTCCCAGGTGGCTGCGGACCATTTCTGTCATCTTGTTTCTAAATAAACAGGACCTGCTTGCAGAGAAAGTTCTAGCAGGGAAATCCAAAATCGAGGACTATTTCCCTGAATTTGCTCGCTACACAACACCAGATGACGGTGAGAAATCTTACTTTTTATCCACGTTCGCACACTTTGACTTCTGGTTAAGCGTCCAGGAAACAGCAGAGAACATCTAGGCTAGTAGAAGCTAACCGTTAGCATTGTAGTAGAGTTGGTGTTAGCCAATCAGAGGCAAGGTGTCCAAATATAAGGGGAAAAAATGCAGATATTGCCGTCTAAAGCTACTTTCTCCTCCAGCTAGGGCTGTAGTGAAGCCTCGATGACGTCGATGGCTCAATTCTAAAAATACGTCGACGTCAGATCCGGTAGTCGACGCACCATGCCCACTAGTTGCATCCCTAGGAGTTTGTAAATAGAGGAGGAATCTGTCTGTTTTTCCTCTAGTTCGCCCTCTTCTCCGCCTTCACTAACATCTCCGCCAAATACCGAAGACCCGGAACAATGTCCGTCCGCTACTAGATTCCTTTCCTGTTTTGTCTGCCTTCGTCTCCCGGCAATGGACAACAACTTCCGGGGTCTGATGCGCTGCTCTGTCTCTACCGCAGATGTAGAAAATCACCGGGAGCGTTTCTCCCTTCGTAAAGGAGCTTCTTTCAGACATTAGGAGAGCAGTTTTGGTGGTAGCAGTCTCTCCTCCATGCTGGTCCGTTTGCTGCTGGGTGTTTTGGTTTATTTAAACTTGGTAACTTGAACTTAACGTTGGTAAAGCTACTGTTAGCATTTTCACTAACAGCTTCTTGCGTTTGGATAAGCTGTTACATTTTGGTTTAGAGGTGGTGTGGTCTTATTACATTTAGAGTGTTGTGGGTTTTCGGTTTAGTTTAAAATATCACCTTGAGTTTGGTTTAACCACCCAGTTTAGAGTTTGGACCTTTGGAGATCCTTATTTTGGTCCAGAGCCCAGTAATCTTTGCCCAGTGGGACATCCCAGGTTATTTGTACTTTTGTTTTAATTCCCCACAGGCAGAATTAGTTTTATTATTCCCAACCTGTGGATGGAAAGATGAATGTTTTGTTGTTGTAAATAAACCTGATCATCATTTTAACTTTTAAATCCCGTGTTATTGTCCATTCCTTTTTGCACACGAGCCAAACTCCCCAGAAAGGGTGGTAACACCACTCGCCTCACGCACATAAGTGACCAAAACAAAGCAGCATGGAGACACTCCGTCTCCAACCACCTCTCAGGCAGCAGCCTGCACTCCCAAGTTCTACACGTCACCAGAACATAACCAACCGCAACACAATAAAGCAGTGTTATACAAAATGGAAAGCCTGTAGTGTTATATTCTCTTACAGTACCAGTTTATCAAGTTTTTTGAGGAATTAATTAGATTTTTTTGTTTTTATTAACTGTGCAATAGAAAAATAAACACAAGATTAATTGTCTAAATAGTCAGTAGAATAGTCGACTATTCGATAAAATAATTGTCAGAATAATCGTTTTAAAAAAATCGTTTACCCCCAGCCCTACCTCCAGCTGACTTAGGCCCAATCTCAATACTCGCACTTGCGCCCTTCATTTGCACGTTCCCGGCCAGGGGTGCGAGTCCGTAGGGTGTCACATTTCTCGAGTGCGGAAGTTGACCACTGATGCTGACCTCGGGCAAGGGCATTACCCACAAGTCATTGCTGCAGGAGAAAGGGCTCAAGTTCCTTTTCTGAAAATATGTATTTTCTAATGAAATTAGTTCGTTTTAGGATGATTAGTTGATGCTCTAAATGTTTTAGACAAAGCAGCAATAAAGTAAAATGTATTTCAAATAATTGCTTAATTGTTTGTTTGAAAGTTGTTGATAAAGGTTTTTGAAAAACGTTGCACAGCGACCAGTATCACAGCATGCGTTGCGATCGATGATGCAGTGCTCCCTGTCTCAATTCGGCAACTACTTGCACTCTTGTGTACTACACACTCGAACCCTACTGCGCACTTTCTCCAAGTGCACTTTGCTGAAGACCGCAGGGCTCAGTGCGAGTATTGAGATTGGGGCCCAAACATCCTCAAAGAGGCACACCCGAGCTTTTTCCCCAGAGTACGACTTACAAGGCATTGGTTCCTACTACAGATGACTGCAAATGTATTAAAATATGAGTAAAGTTGACCTTTAATAACATGATTTACATGCATGACAGAAGAAAAGGATGCAGCTACTGATGTGACCTGGCTGAACGAACCTTGTTTAAAGAGATTTGTTAGAAAATAATGTAATTATTGACATCCCAAAATACTTCTGCGCTATAAAACTTTATTTTTTCTTTTCACAGTTTTACATTTTGAGCCAAACGTGCCCATTTTTTGTCCGAGTAGATGTTCCAACTCATGCATAAAGAAATATTCCGAGCTTTTGTTCACAGTGAAACACATCAAACCAACAAAAACACTAAAAGTAAAAAAGGACGACGGCCATAACATCCGACACTGATCAGAACGATAAGGAAGATCACTTTTTACTCTTTATTGTGCAGAATTGTATTCTTATTTGCATCTGATTTTATCCAACAGCGACACCAGAACCTGGAGAGGATCCTCGTGTTACAAGGGCAAAGTACTTCATTAGAGACGAATTCCTGGTAAATCCATAACTTTCAATGAATTTATGTCAGTTAAAGAATGTTTTAAAAAGGGTGGAGAGGTTTTTTTGTGACTGAATGGCGACATTTGATGCTGTGATTTTTGTCTCAACAGAGGATCAGCACAGCCAGCGGGGACGGGAGGCACTACTGTTATCCCCACTTCACCTGCGCCGTCGACACAGAAAACATCCGCCGCGTCTTCAACGACTGTCGAGACATCATCCAGCGGATGCACCTGCGTCAGTACGAGCTGTTGTGATGGAAACAAAAACAGTCATCGGCCAAAAACATACAAAACAAACTCAATCGGACTACAGAAGAACGCCGAGTCTCTGAACTCCCTTCTTTTACAGATATGTGTGAGCGCTTGAGAGAGAAATGAGGCCAGAGCATGCACACACACACACACACACACACACACTTGCATTAAACACACTCTGAGCCCAGAACTGCCCCGATGCAAAACTTCCCACGTGATAATGAGGTTCTAGGAGCAAACAGAAAAAGAAATCTGACTTGGATCTCTTCCTTCAGTCATAGTTGGAGCTCCTCAGCGTTCCGTGTCACGGACCGTCCTAATGTTGTTTGAGTTGCCCGCTCCGGACAGTCCCCTACAGTCGAGACTGTGTTATTGTGAAATCAGAGAGCTAAAACTTCTTACAACATGGGGGAGGGGGAATAACTGCAAAAGGAGAATTAACGTGTCACAACAGATCAGCTGAACACTTTATCAAACAAACTGAAATATATATTAAAGAAAAAGATCAACACAAGCACTGTGCTCAGGACTCAACTTGAACCGTGTACACCAAACTTTATCACATACTGACATCTCTGATTCCAGCGTATCACACCTACTTTTCACGGGACAGCAGAACCGGGCTAAATCCGGACATCTCTGATCACAAGAGGCTGGCTTGTGATGGACACCCCTAGGACTGAATGGGACTGAAGAGATTAAATGGACGGAGTGGACTGAGCAGCGAAGGCCTCAAGGAGCAGCTCCACAGACTGAACCGAACCACGGTTGTGCGAGTGTGTGTCTGGGTGTGCGCGCGCGCGTGTGTGTGTGTGTGAGAAAGAGAGGGAGAGATCCTGGCTTGGACTACAGGACAGATCTGACTGTGAGGGAATTTCTCTGAAACTACTCCTCCACGGAACTCCTGACTCCGCCTCTTTGAGGGTGGAGCACAACGCGTGGAGGACATATTACATTTAAAACAAAACATTTAAAAAAATGCCAACTTTTATGGAATTTAAATGGAGTGCAAAAAGCATCCTTCTACAGTACAGAACCATATAAGTAAATGAGAACTCTCATCCTGTTTTTTGTCTCTGCAGCTGTTTTTTTGTCTCTGTGCCATCGTGCCCTGCGCGCTCTTTTACTCCCGTCACCTCCCGACACATTTTGCATTCACCTCCTTTCACCCTCCACCATTTTCCTTTCAAGTGTTTGAGTCAGCAGAAAATATAAGATGATGATGACTGCAACCGGAGCTCTCCCTTTTTTTTGTATTTATGTGATTAAACGGCTTGCCCACACCTCCCTGCCATTCCTCTACTATTATTCCTCCATCTTTACACCCCCTGCCCCCTAACTCTTGCTCCTTTGTATGTTTGTCTTTACTTTACTGCTGAACTATTATTCTTGTACAGACTGTAAAATGTATTATTTTGTACAACTTTATTGAAAAAAAGACTTTTAGAAGATCCCTGTGCCTTGATCACGACTGTACGTGTGTAATGAGCTAAAGTGGGTGTCATACTGCGCTGTATAGCTTGGCTAATCCTTTCCTAACTCCACGCCACCCTCGCTTCTTTCTTTAACACCCCCCATCTCTCGATCTTGCCGTTTTGTTTGTTGCTTTTCATCCTCGGAGATGGCGGGACAACCATGTGTAGCTTTTTTCTTTTTTTCCCCTCTTCCTCCTGTCCTCCCCATTCTCCCTTTATGATTTAAATGTCTATTTTTGGATCCATATACCCCAAAAAGATAAATATATGAACTGTATATGGGTTTTAAAAAAAGTATTTTATTAGAATCAAATGAACCTTGACAAATTGTACACTTGATAGTGTGCGTATTGCTATAACTTAAATCCTTTCAACTGAAGCTGTGTTCAGGTTTCTTTTGTTTTCTCGCTCTGCAGAACATTTTGAAGGCTTGCGCTGGAGGTGACAAATGCAAAGCACTACTTGTTCCACAAAACATTCTTTTATCCCCCCCAAAAAATAATATGAGGAAAATAAATTGCGTTTGTTCAGCAGAGGCTGCCTGGACAGTATTACCGTTCTTTTAAGTCTTCATTCATTCATTCATGCAGGGATCTTAATGTTTTTGTAAGAAGTTTCAGAAAGTAAATAGTTTTGTTTTTGTCAGTTGGAGGCCTATCAAGTCAACACTCAAGCTGTGCTTTTGCAAACTTGCCCCTAAGTTTTGATCAGACGGAGGGGATGTTGTGAGTTTACACCTGAGGAAGTGAGCTTTCCTGCTTTCCTGTTCATTTAGCCTTCACTTCCTTTTTAGATGCACCAGCTCCATATTTATTGGAACAAACATGGTTGTAATTTCTGTTTCAGAAATGTGGTTTTCCATGTCTGAAGCTCAGCAGTGTAGGAAATTAATATTTAAAATGTTATTAGGCAAAGCAAATGCATCGATATGAACAGATTTTTAAAATTCGGCTCGATTTTTCAATTGCAATTTGTGATACCTGGGCCGCTCTGAAATAACACCTCAGTTTTCAAAACAGAGGTTAAGGACCAAACGCAACTATGATCCATATATAGTTTTTTTTATATACACCCCAAAAGAGTCAAGTCAACGAATGGGTCAAATATACACCTGGATTAAGAAAAAACATTAAAACTAAACCACATAGATATGTCCTGGATCTTTACTTAGGAAAATGTAGCACAAATGATATTTAGACGGACCGTGTGGCTACGGTCTCATCTGAATAGTCGGCTGTAAAACTTGCTATTTTTAGGATAAAACACTCAAAACTATAGGATTATCTGCATTTGAGTCAAAAGTTTGCCTTGAATTGATTTAAAACTCAAAAGAAACTAGATTTTTGTATTTATGAATTAGAGAGTGGACTATTTGTCTCACTGTTATTCCAGTCAGCTGGATTTTTTCTGATCCTATTTTTCAGGTCATCTCGTAAACAAACAAGTTTGGAAATAGATCTGTGAACATTAAACAAAAGCAAAAAGTCAGCTGAAGATCCTCAACAAACAATGCTTTTATCTGAGGGTGAGAAATGGCTTAAACCCTGTAAATGTTTGAAATATTAAAGTCTTACATTGGAATTAAAATACAATGATAGGATCTTAAAAAATTTTAAATCTTAAAAAATTTTAAATACATATTCTACTTATTACTTAGTCATCAGGATAATTGTTTAGTAAGAAAATGTTGATGCACTAAAATATTGCAATATTTTGTGTTCTAATACTGAATCTAGCTGTATTTAAAAACACTGTATTGATTTGTTTCATAGAAAATTTTCATCCAAACATTTATTGTATAGGGAGCTTTATATATTCATTTTGGGAAATTGCTATTTAGCTCATTAGCGCCTCTAGTGTTTGGACGTATAATCTGATGCTCCCTATTTGGCCCGATGCCAATACTCGCACTACGCCCTGTGGCCTTGGAGTGCACTTGGAGAAATTGTGCAGTAAGGCTTCGACATGGTACACACAAGTGTGTAAATAATTGTCAAATTGAGACAGGAAGCATTGCATCATCGACTGCAACGCATGCCAGGATGCTGATCGCTGTGATACTTTTAAAATAAAACTTTATTAACAGCCAAACAATTATTAGAAATACATTTACATTCATTGCTGCTCTAAGTTTCAGAGCATCAACTAATTGTCCTAAAAATACTACTTTCATTAGAAAATACATATTTTAAGAAAAGACACTTGAGCCTTTTCTCCCGCAGCAATGGACTGTGGGTAAGTGCAGATCAAGGTTGAAAAGGAGCTTGATAACTTCCGCATTTGAGAATCGAGATCGCGCAATTGAAGGGCACAAGGGTGGAAGTGTGAGGATTGATATTGGGCCATTATTGTGTGAATTACAATATAAACACCGACCTCCAGGTGGCAGCAGTTTTCCCCTTTATTGTAGGGTTAGTGAACTACATATCTAGGAATTAAAGGCTGTTGCTATCAGCTTATGTTTTAATTCCTAAGAAGATCAAACATATTGACAAATGAAATTTACATGCATATATATATATATACGGGTTTATATATAAATTCATACACTAACTTGCTTGGTCTATGTTATTCAAAAGATTATAATATTTTTAAATATTTAAGTTAATAGCAAAATTTTTGTTAATTCATAAGATCTAAAGATCGTTGCTTGTTCAGTGATCAATATACACCCACTCCGTGTTTATTTCAAGAAAGAGTCAAGTTTAAAAAGGTAAAGAAACACGACGGAACAATGAGATATCTCGATATCTCTAGATGTGTCTTGAAAGGGTCTGGCTTGAGTTTCCCAATTAAATGTAGTCTCAAAGATTTCGAATATCGTATGGCCTTTTTATCGCAGTATATCATTTTTATGATGTATTTATAATTTTTCTAATAAAAAAAGCAAAAAGACAAAAAAGGCAACCCAAGTAAATCGTTAATCATATAAATCATATAGCTAAATTCAATTCAATTCAAGTTTATTTATATAGCGCCAAATCACGACAAGAGTCGTCTCAAGGCACTTCACATAATAAACATATATCGTATCACCAGATTGTTGCCAACACACACACTTGCTGTTGTTTGGTGTATGCATCTTGAGCTTTCCTTACAGAAAAGATTGATTCAAGATAATTTATTGTCATTGCACAGGTGTGTAGACATTGACTAAAGACAGTTCACGGAGGCGGTATAAATCAAATAAGGCACGCACGGGGTCTCTCTCTCTCTCTCTCTCTCTCTCTCTCTCTCTCTCTCTCTCTCTCTCTCTCTCTCTCTCTCTCTCACACACACACACACACACACACACCCTTCACACACACAGCCAGTTTAAGGTGAAAGAATGTAAAAGTATAATGTAAACATGACAAGTCTAAAACTACAAACTGAAATATAAAGTGAACACAACATAAATGTAAACAGTTATGTTGAGGTATCAGGATCAAGGCAAATTCTACATTATGGGGATTATGCATTTAAACAAAATTAAAACACTGAAACAAACGTTTGACCAATGCCTCGCCAACAAACGTCACTTTTTTCAGTAGAGGAATGCACGGACGACACAGAGGTAAGTTTGACCCTTACAGGCTTTACTTTTCCATCTCAACCCCATCCTACTGTGTGTGGAATCTTACATACAGACCCTTTACACCCAAGACAAAGACCACACACAGGTACAGAGCTAATTACATTCACACAGAGGAGAAAATCACATGTGCATTCATTTCTACATTATACAGAATTACTAGGTTGTGTGTCACTTCCTTGTGGGACGCCACAATAAATCAATTTTGTTGCAAATAAAGTCTCATTACTGAAGTAAGCGCTGCAGGTTTTGGTCTGCAACTCTGGACTACAAACTTTAAATTCACTGGGTTTATTTTCTATTATTCAATTATGGACATTTTATCAGAAAGAAGCGCGTTTTATTAGTTAAACCGAGTTTAAAAATACAAACCATTTGTCAATCTAGAATACGTATGTGCGTCCTTGGCGTGACGTCACGCCCCCTCCATCTGGTCCTCGCTGTTAGCCGTTAGCATTAGGACGCTAACCCTCTGAGCAGCTGTTGGTTTCAGTCAGCGCCGCTTCATTTCTTCCCGTTGTAAAACCAGAGGAGGGCTGGGTTGTTTCCTTCTGTAACCAGCTGCTTCACCTCCCCCTCAAGCCCCCTTGCCGTATAATATACTTGTCGTCGCCGTCACGACAGACAGAAGCTGTGGGACATGGCTAGACAAGAACAAGTCCTGGTGCTGGAGCCGCAACACGAACTGAAATTCAGAGGTAACGCCGAGGCGGAGTGCAAGGCCAGAGTTGAGGAGCTAACAGACACCAGTCATTGATATATCTGTCAACTATTAACCTTTTCTGGTGTGCTATTAGTTTACGGTGTCTTTAAAAGACACGGTGACGCGAAACGTCGCTGTGTACGATGGATCTATCAAGCTAATATGTTAGCATTTAACTAATCTCACTGCTAGCTGTCATTGCAGCGTCAGGGCAGGCCCGTGGTGTAATTACCCCAATTCTGTTACAGGCATTATTTACCGTCATTCATTCATCTGGCAGCATGTGAAACACTTGTGTGGACTAACACTCGCTACTGTGCTTTTAATGGTTAACGTTAACATACGCCCGACGACAACTGCTTATTCTAAGATTTTCTACAATCCCAGAGTCCAGCCTTCTCACCACGCTTGTATCCCTAAGATTTAAACTAGAAAGCTCTCATTGCGAGATTTATTCCTAAAAGGTCACCCGAATTCTTTCTCGGCTTTTCTAACTCCCAATACTTATTATTACAGAGGAGAAACGCAAGGATTTGAGAGATTTGCCTAATAGTAATGACCATTTCCTTATTTGAAGTGCCTTTAGGTGTGATATACTCATGAGGAAATGGATCAAGCGATGGCCTAGCTTCGTTGGATCGGTGTAGTAAAAGGCTGTGCACTGATTGATTATTGCAGAACCTTGGGAGGAGAAGATGCATACACCCACCCAGTGATGCACAGTGACTGGTTAGAACAAAAAGCACAGTCATGTGGTTCAAGACTCATTATTCGTAGTGGGATCAGTAAATACTGACTTTGTTTAAGGTTAAAAACACAATTGCAGCTATTGAGCCTTATTTTTTTCTTTGCTGAGAGTACAATTGTTAGTATTTTGAAATGGAGGCTTCGGTAAGCACCTGTTCATTCAGACCTAAAACGTGTGTATACATTTTATAAAACAAGATGAGACTAAACTGCCATATTTGAATTATTTTCATGTTTTAATCATGAAGTTATCTGGACGTGTCACCTGTCTTTTTGTGCCCTCAGGCCCATTCACAGATGTTGTCACCGCCACTCTAAAGCTCACCAACCCCACAGACAGAAATGTGTGTTTCAAAGTCAAGACGACTGCACCTCGCAGATACTGTGTGCGCCCCAACAGCGGCATCATCGAGCCCGGAACCTCCATAAACGTTTCTGGTTTGTAACCGTTTTCGTTTAAAATTGCCACGCAAAATAATTTATTTGAAACTTGGTGCCCTAATCTGATGTAGTTTGAGTTCTGTTTCAGAAGAAATACAAGACTGCACACATCTGGCTCCACTGGTGGAGCAAAATTGTGCATTTATTGATCATTTACCCAGAAACAACACTGAAAAAAGATGTATGATTGCATTTGTTTCCCTCTTACTGCACCTAAAGCAATACAATCCACTCTGGCAAAATCAAATTCACGCGGTTCCAGTTATGCATCCGTAAATGCTGTCTTGCTAGCAGGCATGGATTGTGTTTCAGTTCCAAAATAAATAATTTACCCTTGATTATTGATGTAGCAGCTGTCACCTGAGATGTTCGGAAATCTCTAGGGAGCAGTGGGAATCTTTGCTGACAAAAGTTATACACACACTGCTCCAAAAGTATAGGAAATGGCCTTACTTGTGAGCTTTGATGTTTTCATGAGATCTTATCGACTTTGTTGTTGACATTTGTTCAAACACCCTTTTCAAGTTTCATTGCTTGGTTCTTTTTCAATTGTTTGTCTCCCACCCCCCTCTCACAGTTATGCTACAGCCTTTTGACTATGACCCCAACGAGAAGAGTAAACACAAATTCATGGTGCAGTCCATGCTGGCCCCCAGAGACATGACTGACATGGAAGGAGTTGTGAGTATCTGAGCTCATGGTTCTGATTGGGGGGCTTCCTCATGACTAAATCTGGAAAAAATACAATAAAAACATCTCCTGTTTTGTTTTTATCTTGCCTGCAGTGGAAGGAGGCAAAGCCAGAAGAGCTGATGGATTCAAAGTTGAGATGTTCTTTTGAGATGCCGCTAGAAAATGACAAAACTGTGAGTAAACATGAATTGTTCTGGTTACCTTTGTGCACATTGGTTCCATTTACCCATATTCACTGTTTAGTTTTGGCAACTACGACTTTTTTACACCTAGGTAGGTCAAAAGCAACAAATGCCATTACTAGCATTATTCTCGAAGCTCATCACCCATTACACGATGTATTTATGATATTTTTACTTCTGTCTGACTCCTTTGTCGCTTGTATTCATGGTTGTTTCTTCCTTAAAACTTCCATCCCACCATCCGTCCCACCCTCATTCTCTCCACAGCATGAGAGTGAAAGCATCAAAACTGTGTCTTCCTTTACCTCTGTTAAGACCGAGCACTCTGTGCTGCCCAAGTCTTCCAGTGCCTCACTGGACGACGGAGAAGTGAAGAAGATCATGGAAGAGTGCAAGCACCTGCAGATGGAGGTGCAGAGGCTACGAGAAGAAAACAAACAGATCAGGGTGAGAAACGCTAAAAGCAAACGGATTAGAGACTTGAACAATCAAAGACAATTGCAGCCTAATAAATCTGGTGTTAAAGAGGCACTATGCAACTTTTTCGTGTTTTTAAGTATTTTTCTTGAGCCAGTATGTGCTAAAATTACCCTTTACATAGTTGATGAAATGTCACTCAGACCCCCACCACCCTCTGTGGCCAGAAAACTGCACTTGCAACTTCAGAGTGCCTGTCCAATATGTTGGACTTAGTAAAAAATGGAGCTGACATACCTGGCGCTGCAGTCTGCTTCCAGCTAGTTTCCTGCAATTTTTAGATCATGAACACAGCTGATTTGTTTAATTTAGTGATTAATCACTCTTGTAGACACTAATGAAGGCTGAGGAGACATTTCTAGCCTGGCCTGCCAGACTCGTCCTCTGTTTAAATCTGCACAGAGAAAGAGTCTGGTTACTCACAGGCAGAGAGGCACATGAGGGGCGGGACTAGGCAGCTCAAAAATAACCAATCAGAAAGAAGACAGAAATGCCGACTGTACCTTGCGATGCTGTAGTCAAAAAAGGCATCTGGCAACGGTGCAAATGTCTTATTTTATTTTTTAGAAGAAAGGCTTTTAGCACTTCCTACTTGTTGTGGTTTTAAAGACATTCAAGTCATTTAGAACAGAGGAAAGAGCTGCAGCGAACTCCACAGCTGTCGTCCTTGTTTATGAGAACCTGAGGGTCGCTGTGTGTGACGTTGTAGTTTTTTTAGCTGTGGTCAAAAATGGCGTCTGGCAACAGCGCAAACTTCTTTCTTTAGAAGAAATGCTTTTAGAGGTTCTACTTGTTGTTATTTTAAAGACGTGTCCAAGTCATTTAGAACACAGGAAAGAGCCGCAGCAAACTCCACTTCAGTCGTCATATTTATGGCAAACTCAGCGTTGTGGTGTGTGACGTACCCTACTCAGCGCTGATTGGCTCGATTAGAATACTCATGGGGTGGGGTTATCTGAATAGGAGAGTTCCCAGACCCTTTCTCTGTGCAGAATTAAATAGAGGAGGAGTCTGGAAGGCCAGGCTAAGACATTTCAGCTTTCAAATTAAGCTGGTAAAAAGGCGAACGCACAGCGAGGAGATGTTTTGCTTTTGGCTTTACTAAACAGACACTAGGGGGTGCTAAAAGCAAGCCAAAACTGTCTAGTCTCCCTTTAGGGGAGGAAAATAATATAAAGCCGAAAGGAGGAGAAAGTTTTTAAATGTAAATAAGTCCTCTTCAATTCAGTTAACTTTATTTATAAAGCACCATATCACAGACACTTTACAGCAATCCTCATACTAAGCAAGCATGTAGCGACAGTGGAGAGGAAAATACTCCAGCAGAACATGGGTCAGGGTGAGCATCCATCTATCACGACTAACTGAAGGCTTAAGGAGACGAAGCAAACACAAAGAACTTTTGCAGAAACTAGAGTCTGATCAGTTTTTACCGTTGGGGTTTATTTTTGTCCTCACTGGTTTGATTGTGTGTCTCTCAGGAGGACGACGGTCTGCGGAAGAGAAAGGTAACCCCACTGGCTGCTTCTCACTCCAGCACCATGATGACCATGTCGAAGGATGAAGGCTTGAGCACTCGCGTTCTGGCGTTATGCTTGCTCTTCTTTGTGATCGGAGCCATCATTGGCAAGCTGGTCCTGTAGAGACAAACGGAGCGCAGTGACAGACGGACGAGCGGATGGATGGACACGGTGCTCTGAAGGGCACGTACTAATGACGGCAACGGGGATGTCTCCTGGGTTTATATTATTCTGTTTCCTTGTTTTCTTTAAAAGGCAGTATATCCTGATGGCATGTTTTTGGATGAAAAATCAT
Source organism: Nothobranchius furzeri (assembly GCF_043380555.1). Lineage (NCBI taxonomy): Eukaryota > Metazoa > Chordata > Actinopteri > Cyprinodontiformes > Nothobranchiidae > Nothobranchius > Nothobranchius furzeri. Next base: position 32,888,420 of record NC_091755.1, read on the forward strand.
AGAAAGGTATCAAAGGAAAACGAAGGAAGGCAGTCCCAAGTTTTAACCAGGAGGATGAGAGGTTTTTGTCACAGGTTTGGCTTCTTCTATGTTTTTCCCTTTTTGTAATCACTGCTTTTGATCTATTCTCTCCGTCCTGCTTAAATGATCTTCCCCAACTTGCACAAGTAGCAGTTGTCAGCGTGTGAGAGTGGCGTCACACTGGCTGAATGTTTAAAGTCTGATGGATTCTTAAGTTTTAAAGTTCCTCACTCACACGTCCGACGCCTGATAACACTTCTTCCACTCATCACTGATCATCTCGAGAGGTGAACAAAATAGATCAGTGAAAGGCCTTTATTTTTTTCCTTAACGCAAACTTAATGTATTGTCTTCTAAACAGTTTGTGGTCAAAAACAGAATATATAAATATCTATATATATAACTATATATATATACATACATATGTATACTGTATGTATGAGCCAGTAGAAGCTGCTGGTGTGTGTTTTGATTTTAGCCTCCTGTACACGAGTGTGGATGTTTTTATGTCAGGAGGCTGCAAATGATGAAATCACAGGCTGTTTTAGAACAAAGAGGGCTGGTTTAGAAAAATAAAAACGAATGTCATTTAAATCCACTTCCTGTGCACAACTGTAAAACAATGGGGTTGCTTGTTGATTAAAATTGTCCAGACCAAGAAATCTGTTGAAACTTGGTAAATCAAATTGTGCACCACAAATAAAATTGACTCAATAAACTATTATTGTAATGATTTAATACTGCATGTTGATCTTATTAGTTCCAAAGCACTGAGATTTTTTATGCTGAAGTTGAAAAATCACATCAGACCTTCAAATTAAAATCCACAGCTGGTTTTGACTGTTTTGACGTATCTCACGGTTTTAATAAAGTATGAAGCGGTCTTGACTACTGGAGTGAATCCCTTCTGTTTGATGCTCGTTCTGTATCTTATTGCAGAGACTGCTAAGAAAATATTCAAATGTACTCTTTGGTTTTCTTGGGTGTTCATTTGTACCCAAATGTAAAATCAGTGAGCTGTATTTTCTGAAGGGACCATCCTGAATCTCAGTGTTTTGGTTTTCATCACCCTTTTTCTTTCCTGCTTGGCTCCAGTGGTTTTGAGATCAAATCTGGTATCTTAAAGTATCACAAAGCCACCTCAGCAAACTTGGGTGTTCAGAGAAAAATAAAGAAAATCTGAGTTTCCTGTTGCCTGAAGGAGCTCGAGGAGCGGAGATTCTGGCACCTGGGCGGCTGGGAGGACTGACCTGTACATACCAACTTCAAAATAAAAACAGCTTCTGACCACATGCATCAGTAGAATCACAACAGTGTAATGACGCACTCGATGGATACGCTTTTTGTATGTATATATAAAAATACTGTAGTTAAGGGAAAATAACCGAACAGCCACCGTGGATCATGTAGCATCAGAAGGAATTAAACTACATAAACCCCTTTGTGTGTTTTTTCTGAGTGTTTTATTGTTACTGTCCTTTTAATCATCTAAATAACTTTAATCCCCCATAAGTTATTCTGGCATTTATTTTTTAAATTTTTGCTTTCACACCCACCCTTTCAGATGCAAAATTAAAGGAAATACCTGTTTTTTAATGTAGCAAATATTGTGCAAAAAATACATTACTTCTCTTCCCTTTTTTTTTTAGTTCAAATGAATCTTATGGGTTTTGTTAATTAGATCTTAGGCTTATGGAAAGTTTTAAAAGTTAGTTTCACTATTTTTAATTTAAACTTATTTGTTCATATGCTTGTTCAAGCCTCTACAAACATACCGTGTGTGTTTGAAAAAAAATCAGTCTTAAATAAATGATTGATTAACAAAAAAGTTTAAAAACTGACATCCCCTTTAGTTATTTTACTCAATACCAAGTTTCTTGCTTATCCTAATCTGTTATTTCATGTCCATCAGGCTGATTTTATAAGCTTGCAAGGTAATTTAGGTTACTAAATTGGTATCTGATTTATAGACCAGAATTCTTTTCAATGTGTTGTGACACCAACATTTCCCCACTGGGGTAAAAATAAACAGATGTTCTATTCTATTCTATTCTATTCTATTCTAGAATACTTGAATATTAAGAGGTTTTTAGGAGGAAACTTCTTCAGCGATGTCCACCAGATGGCGAAAGAGAGACACGGCCACGCCTACTTGTGTTGTCTAGCAACAGACGTCATCGGGCCTTATCCAGGAAGTAGAAAAACATCAACAATTCTTCCAGGTTAGGGCGAAGTGTCCGGCTAGCCTTCACAAAGCTCATATTTCTCTGCTGGTCCGTTGTATCTAACTCCTTTTAAACCCAGGGTCGTGTATTATAGTAGACATGTCGTTGCTTGGGAAATTATTTGGAGGAGGAGGAAAAGGAGGGAAGGCACCGAGTCCACAGGAGGCGATCCAGAAACTCCGTGAGACGGAGGAGATGCTAACGAAGAAACAGGAATTTTTAGAGAAGAAGATCGAGCAGGAGCTGCAAATTGCGAAGAAGAACGGCACAAAAAATAAGAGAGGTGAGATGGAAAGTAGTTATTTTACTCTAGTTTCCGTTTCCTGAGAGACAAAATATCGGGTCAACCTACAAAAGCCAGATGACAGCGAGTTCGTTAGCCACGTCGGCTAACTTTCACGAGCTATCGTGACTGTTGGCAGCCTCACCTTACGCATTTATCCAGGTCCACACCCTACACACACGGATAATATATCATCAGTTTGAAGACAGTGTTTATATGCTGATTACCCGAAGTTAAAATTAATTATTTAACAGTGACGTGAATGAACTCGTTTTCCTCAACGCGTGTCTGTTATGTTCACAGTTTCCTTCTGAATTATTTAAAACGGGGAGGTGTGTGTGTGTGTGTGTGTGTGTGTGTGTGTGTGTGTGTGTTTTACATTACCTGTAAAATTTAAAAAACAAGGAAATTGGCCAACTAATTTCTTAAAGCGGGGACATACAAACTTTTGCCCACATTTTTTTTAATATTTTAAAAAAAGCTGAAATTGTTTTATGTTTATTTATTTGTATTCCTCAAAGTATATCCAAACTAAGCCTAAATAAAATTCAAAGCATGGACACGCCTGTTTTAAAATCTAATATATTAGAAAAGGAAAGCTGCACACTTTTAGTTCTGTTGTTATTTTACTTCCCAGTAATATGCTGTTAACAAGCTGTCACTTAGATGAAATTGGCTAAAAATAGTCATGTTGGGTTCTGCTTTGTCTGATGTGGAAAACCACCGTGTCGGTTTGCCTGTAATACTTTTGCCCAGATGACTCAACTTGGTGTGACACAAATTGTATTGAATGCAGCTGCAATGTTTATTTTTAAAGTCGCATAATTTCTCATCCGTGGAAGAATATTTTTCAGCTTCTTTTGGATTGCTAATTAACACGAAACATCACGTGATGTTGACCTGCTCTGTCAGCACAAGCAGTGACTCTTCAGTCTGAATAAAAAGCTTTGTGGTCAAGTGATTCAACATTTAAAGGTACAATATGTTAGAATTTTACAGTGAAATAATCACAAAACAGTCTAATGTCTGAATTATGATGGAAGGCAGTTTACACTGAAACAGATTTCATTCTTAGCTGGCTGGGGGGTTGTCAGTTTTCCTCCTTTCAAAATAGCTAAAGAGGGACGTAGTCTTTGTTTACAATCTGTGATCCTGCAGAGTCTGCGCCAGTAAAAGCTGCTGCACTGGCCGGAAAAAATCTCTAGAGTTTCAGAAAAATGTTAACAAGTAACAGGAGTGACCCAGAAGTTGTTTCTTGTGCTCCTAGGAAGCTACTGCATATTTTTGTTTTACTCCTGTATCGGGTAAAAAAGGCTAGAGGCTAATGATAAGCTAACAATGCTGACAATGAATTAGAAATAGTTGTCTCTATAAATATCTCATGCTACTTTTTTTGATTACCAACAACTCAACATCACAGTGAAATGTATTTATCTGATATCATCTTACTGTGTATGAGTTGCCTTTGCTTGTAATGAGTCTTCTGGTGCTGAGTCGTAGCGTCCAGTAGCTATGAAACTCATGGAACAGGAGTGAGAAAGTCATTAGTGTTTTTGGGAAATGGGCTGCAGTACCCCACTTTGACCACAGGATGTCATTCTCGCTACGTTATCGTATATTGCACCTTTAATAAAAATGATAATAAATGCTTGTTTAGCTTTTGATTCATTTAGTGTCAAAATGAAACACATGCTAATTTTGAGGCACTGTGTGTGTGTGTGTGTGTGGGGGGGGGGGGGGGCTAAAATGGAATTGAGATAAAATTTGGTAAAATAAAGTTCGAGTTAGGTTAACATGCAGTTAATTCTAGCAGAGTCGAGTGTTGTTTGATCCAGTTTTGTTGTTATATTGTAAAAAGTTGTTCCGAATATGGTGTAGAGGAGGCCTGTCTACTGGTAATAGTAGTTTTCTGTTTTGACTTTCACGCAGACAATAACTTCAGGGTATTTGTTTAAAAAAACAAAAATTACAAGAAACTAACGTTTTACTAGTCTTCCTTACAGTTTGGTTTGATGAGAAGGATGGCTGAGAATATATTCACAATAACCAGAGCGGTCGTGGTTGTAGATGATTAATAATCATTAAAATGTTTTTATTCTGTTCTTTAGAAGTCTCTTTTATTGTAAAACTCTGATAATAATTATAAATACAAATGATGGTAGATTGCATGTCTTATGTTTCCCTTTTTAGCCATCTATAGAAAATCGCCATAAAACACGACTAAAAATAAAAACATTCCCCTGACAATCACATCATCCTGATTCCTTTTCTCTCCTTTTTCTTAATCATTCTTCAGCGGCTCTGCAGGCTTTGAAACGAAAGAAGAGGTATGAGAAGCAGCTCGCTCAGATCGATGGCACTCTGTCGACCATCGAGTTCCAGAGGGAGGCTCTAGAGAATGCCAACACAAACACTGAAGTGCTTAAGAACATGGGCTTTGCTGCCAAGGCCATGAAGTCGGCTCATGAAAACATGTAAGAAGATCGTATCTGAGCAAAAATAAGCTGAAATACCACAGCTTTACCGAATAGAAGCAGTTTTCTGTCTTTGTAGAAATAACTGACCATTAACCTTCACGCTACTCTCTCTCTCTTTCTGAACAAGTCATTAACATGTCTGCTAAAAGGTTATGATAGAAAATGTCTGGTTTGCTTTGAAACCAAAACCCAGCTCATGCACCTGCTCCTAGGTCACATGCTTGATTTCATTTCTCCTCCATTTGTTCTCGTTCCTTTTGTCATTAGGGACATTGACAAGGTGGACGACCTGATGCAGGACATAACGGAGCAGCAGGAGCTGGCCCAGGAAATCTCCGATGCCATCTCCAAACCTGTTGGCTTTGGGGAGGAATTTGATGAAGTGAGTGACGCTTTTGATCGGGTCTGAATATCAATGCTTTAATCACAATGTGCCCTGCACCCTCTGACTATCTTTCTCAAATTCTGTCAACTGACTTTAAAAAATGGGTGCCATGTAACGTAATAGACGTGTTTTACCGGGAGCGTTAAAGACACAAAACGCCAGCAAAAGCGTTCCACGATCACAGGAGAATTGCAGAACCACACGTGATTTCGACAATTCACGCGATAACAAAATAGAAAGAATAGAAAGCAGCATGCGTCTGAAAAGATTTGGTTTATTTTCTGTTCTGTCTGCCTCGGCTACGGAGGTTTCACAGGTAGTGACGGACTTTAGTACTAGCAACTGGAAATCTAAACTTGACTTTTATTTTGAAAGTGTCCAGCTGTTTTGCACTGCTTTTCTGTGTGACTTCCTGTCTGGCCTGATCTAAACTCAATGGCTTAACCAGAGATGGGAAACTGTGGCATCAACAAGTCATCTCCATATTTTGTTCTGCTCAGCAACAAAACCAGGTGATTTTAGTCAGCACAGTGAATGAACCTGGTTTTGTTGCTGAGCAGAACAAAAACACGACATGGAGATGACTTGTTGATGCCACAGTTTCCCATCTCTGGGCTTGACGCATTTTGGAAGTGTAGTGCGTAAAAAAAATTAAAAAAATTTTAAACGATTCGAAGCGTAACGACCTGTCCGTTCACTTCTGGGACGCGTCCAAAATGCGTCACTTTGCAGCCGATGGAAACACACCCATCGACTTCAGAAACGTTACACGAGGCTTACGCGTCGATGGAAAGTTCCAGTAACTACAACTTTACTGTACTTCTTTGCATCAGTCTGACTTTTAATAATTTTTCCTCAAAAGGATGAGTTGCTGGCAGAGCTAGATGAGCTGGAACAGGAAGAGCTGGACAAGAATCTGCTGGAGATCGGGGGACCAGAGACCGTCCCTCTCCCCAATGTGCCTTCGACTTCACTACCATCCAGACCCGGTGATTTTTGGTTTCTATTTGCATTGCAGCCCTTTCTTTTTTTCACCTCAGAGCTCTTAATGTCTCATCCTCTCTTAAACAGCCAAGAAAGAGGAGGACGAGGATGACATGGAGGACCTGCAGCGTTGGGCTGAAGCCATGTAAACAAACACCGCATCACTCACATCGTACTGACATCAGAGAGGATGAAACGAGGGGAAACGATGAAAATGAACTGTTGATCCTTGAGTGTTTCCGTGTGTTTGAGGAGAGTTGACTTTGTGGAACACTACAAATAAGCCACAATGCTGTACTTTTATTTTTTTTACCCCCCAAAAAACATAGAGACCTGCAAGTTTTCTGTGCAAACGAGAGTCTCTCAAATTCACCTGTTAGAAAACACCTACTTGTGATAATTACTATTACTACCCCTTACTGGTCCTGGAACCAGTCTGGAGCAGGTTGGTGGGAGGGGCGTTCATTTAAGCACAGTTGGTGTTCTGTTAAATTTCTGAACAGGAGAAATTTCTTAGAAGCTAAAGCCTCAAAGATTTGTTTCCAACCCATTTGTTTATGATATTTGATTTGCTAAAAAGTGTTTCATTTCTTTTCTTTTTTCTTTTTGAGAATAATAATAATCTTTGCTTTGTTTAAGTAGCTTTTGGGATTGACACACACAGTGGGTGAGGAAGTTGTGGAGCTGTGTGTTTGCTAGAATTTGAACCTCTCAGTTTTGTTTCTACCTGTTTTACCTCCTGTCGCCATTTTTTGTGACGTCTCCCTCCCTTTGAAAGCTTTCTCACCAGTGGTTCTTGCTATTTGGTGTAAATATCTCAAATGTGTCACCCTTTTGTACGTCATTCTGTAATTCCGCTGTTGCCGGGAGGTTCAGTTGAAAGTGTGAAGCATGCAACCATGGCGAAGTCACAATACAGATCACACTGCACGGCTACGAAGAGAGACATCTGGCCTAATACTTTGATCCTGCTCCGTCTGTTTTTGTCCTCATGAGGTTATTTTTTATTTTTATTCGATATCATTAAAAGAGAAAAGATAAATATATTAAACTATTGTCACACCATATTAATTGCAACAGTAGAAAGATGGTTTATAAAAAAATATAGAATTAAAGTCAACCCAGAATATTTGCATTTTGCATTTAAATCATTTAGGTTTTTGAAATCACAACGTATGTTTTTACATAGTAAAAGAAATGCAAAAGGACAGATGGACAAGCATGTTTGCATTTCTATGTTTTATTTATCCAAATGAGAATATTGTTTGCAGAATCATTAAAAGGTTTTCAATTATTTTTACTGTTTTTGAATGTTTTAAATTTTTCATGTGTGTCTACTTACACAAAAAACCTTTTTTAACCAGTAAAGGTTTCATAAAGTGTCATGACTGTAGTAACTGGACCTTTTCTCTAATTTACACAATTAAAGACGAGTTAGGATTGCATTTATAAATAGGCTCATTTTATTGGGGTATATACTCTAAAATAACTCAAATATTAACTTTTATTCTAGCAGCTTTGGATGCCAGAATTTCTGTTAAAAATATGACAAAATGTCAATTTCAGAGTTGGTCACTTAAAATAGATACTTTATGAAATTATAACAATTAACACTGCAAAGGGATAAGTGTGAGTGTGTGTGGACGAATGATACACTGTAGTGTAAAGCACTATGGAGGCCTCTGACTCTGAAAGACGCAGGTCATTTATCGTAAGCAGACGAAAACCGATAGATGGATGAAATATATTAAGTAGTTCACCTGTTAAGAGTAACGTGAGAAGAAAACGTATACCCATAAAACTCCACTGTCGCATCTGCCTTCAGCTGTGATGAAATAGGAGACAACGTAGAGTTAATAACAAGCTTTTACTTTTTTTAATTCACTGTTTTGTAACAATTATTTGCCGTACAGTGTCGATCTTGAACACTACTCAGGTGTCATGCCGTGTGTCGCAAAGTAAGTGCGTAACGCGACTTCACGCCTGCGCAGTGAGGACCAACGCTGATGCAAGAAATATTTCGGCGCAGAGGTGTGGAGCTAATCGAGTGATTCGAAGTGGTCTGACTTCTGTGATTTTTGGCTGGCAAACATGTCCGGAGACGAGGTAGATTATCCTACATGATCTGTTGTTTTTTCCCTGTTTGTTTTGTTGTTCAAGGGAATTTTCCGACCAGCTCGGTGTTGAGGATGACTTTGGGCCTCGGCACAGCTAGTTCTTTCCTTGTCCGCAGCAGCAGCTCTCACATGGCCGCAGCAGGGCGAACAGCGGCCTGAGTTGTCATATTGACAGGAAAACATTGTCCGTGCTGTGGTTGTCACACTAGTTCACATTTATATTCATCATAGTAACTTCATGGTCACAGATCTAAGAATCAAGCAAAGGCTTAAGTTAGCTAAGTAGCTTCTTGAAACTGAGGCTAACCGTTGATTTATGTTAGCAACTACGAGCTAGCGAGAATTAGCTCAGCAAAAATGTTCTGGTAGACACTTTATTACAGTTAATAAAGAAAGACGTGATGTAAACCATCCATGTAGACATCTCTGATTTGTTTATTCTCAACTAATTATCACAAATAATACACTGCGTTTTACATTAGCTGTGTTAATTTGTCATGTTATGACATGCCATTTTCTCGCTTTAGTCTGTGTGTTGGTTTTGGTCAACCGTGTTTTTAGACCCATTATTTGTTTCTTTACAGAATGGATTAAGGAAGATAAATAAAATATTTAACTCCTGGTTGACATTTTAGAGTATATTTATTTAAAGTGAAATAAAATTTGCACATGTATCATTGAACCCATTTTTCATTTCCCTTTTAGATGATTTTCGATCCCAACATGACCAAGAAGAAGAAAAAGAAAAAGAAGCCCTTCATGCTGGATGAGGAAGGAGGAGAAGGGGTCGCAGGAGAGGAGGCTAAAGAGGTGGAGGCGAAGGAGGCTGAGCCAGAGGTTGGAGACGACAAGGAGCTGGATATAGATGAGGATGAAGGCAGGAAAAAAGGTAAGAATGATGACAGGCGTTTCCCTTTGTTACTCCTCCTACAACACAATTACATCAGTCTGAAGCTTTTTGTGGTTTCTTTGTCTTCTTTAGAACTGTCAGATGATTTGAATGACCTGAACTTCTTCAACCAGAAGAAAAAAAAGAAGAAACCTAAGAAAGTCTTTGATAATGATGTAGAGGAGGGGTTAAAGGTCAGTCAGTGCCACACTTTTTTACTTCTCTACACCTACTGACCCTGGAGTTTATATTTCTCACATTGTCAATACTTTATTATTGTTATTATTATTATTAAATTTCATAATTTTCTGATCCAAACCAGGAGCTTAAAATTGAAGGGGAGCAGACGGAGGCCCCGGAGGAGGACAGTCTGGATTTGATGCTTCCCACCAAAAAGAAGAAGACAAAGAAAGTAGATTTTGATGAGGGCGAGCTTTTGGAGAAAGATGACGGTAAAAACTGAAACTACAGAAATTACTTTAACATAAGGACCAATAGGATATTAGTGTAAAATGGGTTTATTTTCTATTTGTAGCACTGGAGGATGAGGAGAGCAAAAACAATGATGGGATTTCATTCAGCCCCTCCACTGGTCCTGCATGGGCCGGCTCAGAAAGAGACTACACGTATGATGAGGTAGATATTTGTTAATATCTGCCCCTTACACTTATTTATACGGCTCTGTCTTCTTAAAACAACCTTTTCTTGTTGTTGTTCTGTAAATGTTAATGTAAAGCTTGGCTGGTAGATCTCATGTCTGTTTCTGTTTCAGCTTCTAAACAGAGTTTTCAACATCATGAGAGAGAAGAACCCGGACATGGTGGCTGGAGAGAAGAGGAAGTTTGTGATGAAACCACCTCAGGTGGTCCGAGTTGGAACCAAGAAAACCTCCTTTGTCAACTTCACAGACATCTGCAAACTGTGAGTCTCCCTGGCAACCAACCCTTCTGAATGAACTCTACTGGGGCTTTTCTAAGTGTTGTACTTTCACTGATGCAGGTTGCATCGTCAGCCTAAACATCTCCTTGCTTTTCTACTTGCTGAGCTGGGAACAAGGTTTGTTTTTTGTTGTGTGTGTTCACAAGTTTGAGAAATGGTTTTTGTCATTGAAAACAAAAAGAGTTTTTATTTGGTCTTATCTGTTATCAGCGGCTCGATAGATGGAAACAACCAGCTTGTGATCAAGGGCAGATTTCAGCAGAAACAGATAGAAAATGTGTTGAGAAGATATATCAGTAAGTTTGGCTTTTTTCTCGTTTATTATTAAGTTGACTGTAATTTTACACTTGTGTACACACACACTCATATATCATTAGAATGATGCCCCCAAATCGATAACTGAATGACATACGCTTTAGATTTGGACCTTGGTTGTTGTATTGCTACTGATACCAGTCTTCTCGCTCCTGCAGAGGAATACGTAACCTGTCACACCTGCCGCTCTCCAGAGACCATCCTGCAGAAGGACACTCGTCTATATTTCCTGCAGTGTGAGACGTGCCACTCCCGCTGCTCTGTTGCCAGCATCAAGACTGGCTTCCAGGCTGTGACGGGCAAGCGGGCGCAGCTCCGCGCCAAAGCCAACTAAAGGCCATGAAAAGTGGGCTCCCTCTCTCCAAAGCTGGGATCGGTCGCCCCCTCTGATTTAAATAAAAGGACTCTCTGAATCGAACTGCGGGAGGGTTTGGTTGTTTAGTGGTTGCAGCCTTTACAGGCAGGAAGTGAAAGAGGATCTAAGTCTAACTGAAGAGGTACAGATGCTGTAAGCAGATGACGTTCTCCAGATTTACTGTTGGATTGAATGCATTTGGTTGCGTGGCTGACAAACCCTCTGCCTCCCAGGTTTTTTTTTTTTTTTCTATTTTGCTGTGATTTAATCTCTTGAAGAAAACCCCACAGGTTGTCAGGTATTTTAGTTTTTTCATTTTACACATACCAGTCATGAAGACTAAAAACATGTTTCCGTATAGCTAGTCAGATTGCGTCAAGCTAAAAGAGTCCACATGAAGAAAGCTTAAATGCTTTAATTGTATCCATGGCCCCTACTTAATTCTCCAGCTCTTTGTTGCTAAACTAAAAATGATTTTTCTTGTCTAGCACAAACATTACATTTAGTGCTAAAGTTTCACAGACTTGCTTGTGGTTTTACAGTAAAATGTGTTGAGATCAAACCGTTGGGGCTCAAAAGGAGGAGGCCAAGGTTAAAATGGCTGATGTGAGGTGTAAAACAGAAATACAAACTGTTTTTGAGTGCTTTTGTAGTCTTGATTTCATAAAACCAGTGACAATATTTCTATCTTACTGATTTAATTAAAGCCACTTGGGAAAAAATATTTTTTGACATGAAAAGTAAGTTTTCTTTATCTAATGAAAGTGCCCCATCATTAAAAAAAAAATAATAAACTGGGTTGAATCTGTTTCCACCACAGTCTCTCCTGGATTACAAAAATGCAGTTCTATGATGGTTGTCATGTGATATTAGTTCAGCTTTTTTTTCTTTTGAGTATGGTCGCTAAGGTCTGATGAATCAATTTAAAATCTGGTTTTTACCTAAATAAAATATTCTACTTCATTACTTTTTCCCAGTTGTGTCCATGATGTGGTAGATACAGAGTTTTATGTGGAACCCAACCCAACATAATCTTGCTAGTTTATGTAGGTGTGCCAGTGTCTAATTCAAGGGGTCATTGTATTTTGGTTTAGAAGGGTTAAAATTTGAAATTTACTCATTAAAATTCATTATCCAACAATATAAATGCAAACATTGTTCATGTTGAAGCTGATATTAAATTAATTTCAAATTAAACAACCAAGTTTTTCTGTAATTTTAGCATTCATATGGTGGCCAGAAAAGGCACGAAAATTAATATAAATGACTAGGAAAAATAAGTTTATGATTCGACATTTTTCGTTTCTCTTTCTAAAACAATTTAAACTTGTCAAGTGGGGCTTTTATTTTGAAGTTCCATTACTGGTAACGTCATTCCGTTAACTTGACGCTGATTGGTTGGCTAAGTGCCTTAGTGCGCGAGCCGAAGCCTTCTTGAGGGGTGAGCTTGTAAAGTTAGCATCAGAAGCAGAACGCTACATCTTGTGATGACCGTACAATAACGACGTTTTTTTTTGTGGAAAAATATAACAAAATGCCTCGAGTTTATATTGGACGGTTGAGTTACCATGTCCGTGAGAAAGATATCCAGCGATTTTTCAGCGGTTATGGTAAATTAATGGAAATTGATTTGAAAAATGGGTGAGTTTTAAGTGAAATATCGAGTGTGAGGTTTAGCTTGCTAAAACGTTTCAGTAGCCAATGTTGCTCCAAGAGCTTTTAACCATTTATGCAATTTTGTTGTGATTCAGTAGAAAAATTGGTTTCCATATCAAATGTGCTAAAAGTATAGATGGTAATTTCTTGCTAGGTGTATCATGTTTAGGTTATTTTTAAGTTTCAATCCTGCCCGTGTAGCAAATGTCGCATGGCCAACATGGCGTCTTTGTATTTTCGATGATGCTAAGCTAACGTGGGCTTAGTGTGGGGCCGTATTTCTAGGCCTCATTTTTCAGTTGCACATTTTTTACGTTTTCATTGGGTCTTTAAATATATTTCATTATTTGTGTTTTTTACTGTGTTGTTTTATTTTGAAGGTATGGGTTCGTGGAGTTTGAGGACAACCGAGATGCCGACGATGCCGTGTACGAGCTGAACGGGAAGGAGCTGTGCGGAGAGCGGGTGATCGTTGAGCATGCCCGGGGGCCGCGCCGTGACCGAGACAGCTACAGCGGCGGTGGGGGTTACTGGGGTGGTGGACGCAGTAAGTACAATCCGTTATCATGTACCCAGTTTTCTTCATTAAGTACAAAAAACTCTGCCTTTACAGATTTCTAAGTTTTTACGCAGAACTGTGTTTTTTTATGAGGATTGACGTCACAATTCGAGTTAAGTTTAACATATGCAACATCACAAAGTAACACATTTTAGCTAAAGTTAAATGTCTAAATTGAAAATTTTTTGGTACCCTATCTCATCTGCAGTCAAGTACATGAAAACTATATTTTCACTCCTTTTTAACGAGATTTGGTCCCATCTCACCCAGGAACTCGAGAGCTGCTGTAAGATCTGACTGTAGGTTGCTGACCTGCAGGTTTTTGCTCTTCCTGGTTTCAGGCCATTTTGGATTGATTGCCTCTACCATCATCTGAATGAGCAAATAACTGCAAGTCAGAGGATTTATCAGTTAAGAAGTGTAGTAGAGAAAACATTAAGCGTAAATTTATTTATAATCAAAATGTGTTTACAAAGTTGCGTAAAATACTAAATACATTTTGATCGTGGCATACATAGCTAGTGTTAGGATGGTTAGGGCTAAACTAACATTTTCTGTGATTTGTGTATTGCTAACTTTGGCATATATTCATTATATATATTTTAAACATTAACAAAAGTCCTTGATGTTTTAATTTGAAAGAGTCCAGCTGCGGGCTGAGGCTGAGAGTCCATTGAGGCTAAAGATGACTGGCTAAGATGACTGCCTGTCCCGTTTGGCCTTGGCTTTCACCTTACAATGTGTGTGTGACCTTTGCCCCCCTCTTGATCCTTGGCTGACCTAACCGGAAGCCATGATGACAGCAGCCTTTTGCCAATAGACCAGGGGTGATGGTGAGGATTGCCATTGGTTTTTATGTTGACAGCAAACATGAGTGGATCGGCTCTAGTTAAAAACTTCCAGTCTAAAGAAATTTTGTAAGTGAAAAACTGGAATTTCAGACTGACGTCAGGTAAAATAAAGTATTAATATAAATGATAAGCACATCAGTCATTTTCAGTTTAATTGATGAATGTGGATGCCTCTTTTCTCTTTGTTACAGGATTCAGGGGTCTTAAAGAGCGTCAGTGTCCTTTTTGTTTTAAGCAGCTAAAGTTTCACAGTACTACACGATGAAATAACAGGCTTTGTATCGCCAAAAACACACAGTGGTGTACTCTGTAGCCGCAAGTCTCTTTATAAAGTGATCAGTACATACTTTTAGAGCCCTATGCAATAAAAATTGCTTATCTCGAGCTTTTTGGGGAAGATTGGGATTTGAAGGTCTTCTTTCATGAAGTTTTAACTTATTCCCTGTGGAGTTAGATTTTGTCTTTAATTTTATGTCCAGACCAGTGATTGTTTTTTTTTTTTTAAGCTTTTCTTAATTTTTGTGTTTTGTTATTTTCAAAGGTGGTGGTGGAGGAGGTGGTGGTGGTTATAGCAGCGGTGGCGGCGGCGGCGGTGGTGGCGGCGGCGGCAGCAGGAGCCGCACTGGTCGGGATAAATATGGACCTCCAGTTCGTACTGAGTACCGTCTTGTTGTGGAGAACTTGTCCAGTCGCTGTAGCTGGCAGGATCTCAAGGTACTTTTGACCAACCTGGGTCAGACAATCAGTGTTGACATTTTTTGCAACAATATGTGCATTAAAATGTACTTAATCGTTTATCTTGACTTAACCAGGACTTCATGCGTCAGGCGGGAGAGGTGACTTACGCAGACGCTCACAAGGAGCGCACCAATGAGGGAGTGATTGAGTTCAGGTCCTACTCTGACATGAAGAGGGCTATGGACAAGCTGGATGGTACAGACATCAATGGGCGCAAGATTCGTTTGGTGGAGGATAAACCCCGCCGTCGTAGGTCTTACTCCGGTAGCCGCTCCAGGTACACAATCTAAAATAAACATGTTTTCATTTTTAATGTTTCTTATTTTTATTTATTGTCCCAAAAATAATACTGTTGACATTTTGTGTTTTTATTAGATCCCGTAGCCGCCGCCGCTCTCGAAGCAGAAGCCACAGGAGCTCCAGGAGTCGCTCCAGATCGCACTCTAGGTTGGACTCAGTGTTATTAAATGAGAGTTAAGATAGAAATGTCATTTATTAAGTGTAAAACTTAGATTTAAATGTGGATTTTGTTCTAATGGATCTTGTTCCCACAGCAGCAAGAGGCACCACTCCCGCTCCAGATCTGGAAGGAAGTCTCGCTCCAAATCAGGAGAAAGGAAATCACGGTCTCGCACCAAAAGATCTCGTTCTCGCTCCCAGAAGTCTAAATCTCGTTCACCCTCTCACAAGTCTCGTTCTCGTTCAGCTGACCGCAAATCTAAGTCTCGCTCTAAAAGTCGTTCCAAGGTAAAGTCTGAACGGGATTCCCGTAGTAGGTCGAAGGAAAGGTCCAGTGACAAGAAGTCCCGCAGCCGTTCAGTGTCCCCTGTTGAAAATGGAAAAGCAGAGCGTGCCACCAAGTCTGCGTCCCGCTCCCCATCACCACGAGATGGGGGTCGCCGGTCAAAGTCCAGGGAGAAGCGTTCCGCATCTCGTTCAGTGTCCCGCTCTAGGTCTCGCTCTCGGTCCAGATCAGCCTCTCAGGAATAGAGAAGGGGGGTGGTTTTCTTTTTTAAGCTTGGTTATCAAACTGTACATAGTGAGCTGTGTTGTGTAATTACTGGTCTATGCTTTGACTTCTTTTCTCCATGTATGCGTTTACCTTGCTGATTTGCTCTAGGCTTGTGTATCCTGGGCAGCCCTGTAGTGTTGAGATACGCCTCCTTAAATCATAAACAACAGTTCTGAAAACCTTTTGGGTCTTCCAGCCACAATCTGAGATGTCAGTTGTCCTGAGCTAAACATTTAGTCTTGTTTCAGGTGGTTCTTTTTCCCTACATCAGTTTACTTTCATTAAAAAGTGTTTTAGTGAAAACTTGTCTATGAATTTTGTGTTCCACAGCTCCCCCTTGATGTTTACCACACTTTTAAGCTTTCTCGTTTTGTTCATTAAACTAGAACTGATGTTTCATTCCCATTTATTAAACAAATTAGGTGGGTGGTATACATTTAGCCCCCAGCAAGTTTTTCTTTCTCAAGAATTTATTTAATCAGTATTTTTCAGAGGCTGTAGCTTATTTTCTCCACATATTTGCAATCAAAGTATTTCACCTCTGAGCGGCTTGCGTCACAGTTAAGTTATCCTTTATAACTTTCCATGAATGGGACATCCGACGACTTTTAAAAGATGACTTAAGGGTTTTTTTTGTTTGTTTCGTTTAAGTTTTGGTAGTTTTTTTTTTTTCTTCCAGCTCCTGGTTATTTTTGCTCCTTTAACCTGAGGTTTGTAGGGTCAAACTTTTGTATATTTGAAGAGTGCTCCTTGTACTTGAGGTGGAAGGAGGAATTTATTCAAATCAGGCTAGTTTGTCTGCAGTGTCATTGTCTTCTGCAACAGATTTCCTCCTATGATTGAGATTGGATAAAAAAAATTGTACGTTCAATTAAACGAGACTACAAAATGAGTGGTTTGGTGTCTGTTAATCAAGTCTATACTGTATTGCCATGACCTATATCCTGCTAATTATATAAGTGCTGTCATTGGGGTCTAATGGGGGGTGGGCTTGAACCGTGACTGGGATTCTAAATAGGAATAAATTATTTATGAACCATCAAAATAACTTAATAGCGTAATGATTTGCAAAAAGAAAATGTTTTGGCATTTAAAAATGTTCAGTGACTGTTGGCTGTGCGCATGCGCACTCAAAAGCCTCCGCGCCGCAGGAGATCAGAGCTGGTAAGACAATTTTCAGTTCATGGGAAAATCTAAAAACGCGAATTTTCTCTTCCTACATCACTTTTATACAATAATCTGAGAGAAGGATTCTTGCCATGCGGCTTTTTGCGTTTAAATGTACACACATTTTATTCTAAGACAACATTTCCCAGCGGATGTATTCAGCCACAAAGCTTTTTGATCTTTAGATGCCATTTCGTTTAAGACGTGATTATTTTGCGTTGACAAGTGTTAAATTTAGATGACCGCGCTGCGTGTTTGACTACCAGAATAAGCAACTCGCTCCACGGTTAGAATAAAGCTCCTTCACCAGAGACGATGGCGGAATTCATAACGAGGTTAAATGCTTTACTGAGGCGCTTCCACATGGACAGAAAGATTGCTTTTACACATTTTTATTATGGCCTCTTAGATTTCAGATCCTCCGCCATTTTCACTAAAATGCTATATTTTTGTGCGTGCGTGTGTTGAAAGGCTTGCGCGTAAATATTGGTGTGTCACCATTGTTGCCTGCTTTCATTGGAGGTAATGGATGGTTGTTGGAAAGTCACTTTGACGCTGATGTTTTGCTTTAAAAAAATCAAAAGTGCGGCTGTAAAACTGTAATTAAATCTCTGTAAATATAATTTGTTATATTCCATTTAAACTACAATGATGCTCTCCCTACTGTCATTGTTTTCACATTTGGTTTCTTAGCACAAAGTAATAACAGGGATCACAGTATGAGTGCCAAAGTGAACATGGAGGCTCCATCCAAAGACCCAGACTGCACCCCCATTGACCCATCCGCCTCATCCACCACTGAGACCATCCTCATCTGCAGCAGTGACAGCTTGGCCAAGAAGCCTCGGCCCCAGATGCACAACACCACAACCCTCCTGCTGCCAGGTGAGCTTAGGTCTGAGACTCAAGGGAAAACCATGACATGAGAAAGAGAAGTGTCTAAGCTCATCTAATGATTGGCCAGTGTAATATTCTGAAGCTGGGTCTACAAATTAAAAAGCAGCAAAAACAGAAGAAAAAAAAACGAACACTTTTCCAGGTCTGTGAACTCACCATCAATTCACCCTAGCAACAAGCCTTTTTTGTAGAGGTTTTTTTTCTGGCCAGAATAATAACTTTCAAGTTTATTTTAGCATCTTAAAGGAATTCTATGCTGTTGATTGTAAATCTTTGAGAAATCATACCACAAATTAGTATCGGCTTTCAGAACCAGAGTCAGTGCATCCCAAATATAAATGCCCTTCCTCTTCTCTGATCTGCTTTAAATGATGGTTTAAAACTCTGATAATAAACAATTTAATATACTTTATAATCATTGCTACTTAAAATGATCTTGACAACTCGTTTCATATATATGATTGTTCTCAACCCCAGCTGATTTATCCTTTGATTTAGTTTCAAATGCGTAAACAAGATTGCACAAAAAGTTGATTTTATTTTAGACTAATGAGTTGGGGTGTTGATGTGTTGCTTTCAGCAGCTCCCGGCCACCAGAAAGTGGAGGTGACCCCGGCCGTTGCCGTGGGAAACCCGGGTAAAGGCAGCAGACCAAACGAGTTGGCTACATCCACTTTGACGGCGCAGGTAGGCGGGGCTTGTAGCATTGTCCACGTCCTGGAGTGGAAGGAGGGAATGGCCATCCTGCCCAGTAGCAACCTTAAGGTACGAGCACACCTCTGATCTGATGAAGGAGGTTATAATCAGGTCACAGACACATTCTCATTTAGAATGTTTACTAAAGTGCTTTTAGAGGTTATTTAGAAGTTAGAACATTGTAGAAATTCATAGAGTCATGTTTGTTTCTGTCTGTGTGTAGTTTTGTGTGAGTGACGTAGGAACTCTGAGCACCCTGATAACCTCAGGGACCACCAGCAGCGCCATTGACCCAACGGCAGGGACTTCTGGGAAATCCACTGATCCAGAAAATGCTCCAGACAGGCCAAGTGAGAGTCATGTTTTTGGAAGGTTGCAGTAGCTCCAGGGAACAAGGACAATGCATGCATGTAGCTTAAATACTCATCACACACACACATTAAAAGGTATTTTATAATGCAATTACACTTGTGTTTTATTGTTTTGAAAGAAAATCGAGGACGTTGGGTTTTGCGGGTGTCCTCTTAGTGTGATTTGCTTTAAATTTGAGGAATTTTCCACTTTTTGGTGATCCACAAAAAGTGCAGATGAGTGGTCCTCACGTCAGCTGCATCATTTTAAATACATCCAACACTGGGAGGAAGTAAAAGTCTCATAAATCTGATTGACAGATGTGTTTGCTCCTGCTGGGACCGTGAGAGCTGCGTTGGTGGAACCAGAAAAGTTGATACTGGTCAAACCTGAAGTTCAGGTCGGATCAGATCAGCAGAACCATGATCCCAGAACACAGAGGAGCTACGCTGAGGAGCTTCGCAGAGACCCAATCTCTGAAAAGTATGCTCCTAACAGCTTCACCTCCATGTGCATCTGCACATGCACTAATGTCCTCCTCGTGTCTCAGGAGGAGCATCTGCGTGGAAAAGGTGCCAGCGGGTGGGCGGGTCTCCATCCTCAACCCAGACCATTTGAAACCCATGAGAAAGAGGAAGAGGAAGGAGTACCTGAGTCCATCTGAGGAAGACTCTGACATTGAAGGCACGGTGAGCTCAGAAATGGTTACAGCGTCTGTCAGTAAAACAAATTGTGTTCACTCAAAAAAGAAAAAAAATATTTGTTTTCCTGTAAACTCTGTTCTGTTTTCTGATTTTTGTTTACATGTTAAGGATGAGAAACTGGATTTTTCTAAAGGAGATGGCCGACACATCAGAGGAGGTTATTTACATTCCTATTTTTGTTGGTATCAAACATCATTTTCTATTGTTTTCTCCTTTTTTTGCTTCATTTTTGTAACAAAAATGTCATTTTTAAAATGTGAAACAGAAAATACATAAAAATTCTATTTTATTAGTATTAGTTACATATTCCCTTATTATTAAGCTTCTTTTTGTATTTTGTTTGTTTGTTTTTGGAGAAGGTGGCGACAGTAAGACCGAGCAGTGGACGTGGACTCAATACCTGGATGAAACCAAAGCTGTTGCTGCTCCAGAAAAACTTTTCCAAGAGGTAATTTTTTGATTATTCACCACTTGTTTGGTCCCGGTTTGGAAGTTTTCTCCGTATTAAACTGAATCAATTGTTGTTGTTTTTTTAATATAATGTTTTCAGTCTCAGAGAGTCCCCACAGTAAAGAATGGTTTTAAGCAGGGGATGAAACTAGAAGGTATCGACCCGCAGCATCCGTCCATGTACTTTGTGCTAACTGTGGCTGAGGTTAGTCAGGTGTCCTTTAACATATTAATGACAGAGAATTTATTTCTGATTAGAATCTGCCCCTCTAATGCACGGTGTGTAATCATGCAGGTGTGTGGTTACCGGCTGCGGCTTCATTTCGATGGCTATTCGGACTGCCACGACTTCTGGGTGAACGCCAACTCCCCCGACATTCACCCTGCAGGCTGGTGTGAAAGTACGGGACACAAGCTGCACACTCCCAAAGGTCAGAGGCCACAATTCTGTAAAACTACATACATTGCACATGAGCTAGCTTGCATAAATGTTTTCTTTTCCTGCATTTTATTCAGGCTGTAAGGAGGAGGAGTTTACTTGGACAAACTATCTAAGAATGACTAAAGCTCAGGTGGCTCCCAAAGAGCTTTTTGCCAGCCCTGGGAGGGTAAGTATCTCCACAGTAGAGTACGTTATGATGGGTTTCACTATAGATATAGTGAGAGATCAGGATTTCTTATCCTACATGAATTTTAAAAGCTAGGTTATACATTTGCATACTTGTTGGGGGGATGAGGCAGATTATAAGTTTCTACGGTCATTTTCTGTGTCTATTCCAAAAGATCGATGTGAAGTGTGTTTTTGAGATTGGCATGAAGCTGGAGGCCGTTGATCGCATGAACCCCTCCCTCATCTGTGTAGCAACCGTCACTGATCTGGTGGACAATCGCTTCCTGGTTCATTTTGACAACTGGGATGACACTTACGACTACTGGTGAGCACTGACTTTATGGATTTATGTTCCTTTAAAATTTCTAGACTCCATTAGAAATTGAAAAGTAAAAGCTGCAGGGCCAATAAAACACAATATACACTGAAAAACAAGGATGCACGTGGATAACTGCACTGGTTTTTATGCCGAAAACATCACAACGACAGAGATTTGAGGTATTTTTTTTACTTTTTTTGGGATCTGCAACATTCGCTAGAATCATGATGAGGATGGCAGCCAAATCAGCTTTCAGAAATATTCACTCTACTTGACTTTTTTTTGTTTACCTGTACAGGTGTAATGCCAGCAGTCCATATATTCATCCTGTGGGTTGGTGCCAGGAGAGAAACCTCCCCCTAACACCACCCCAAGGTTCCCACTGCTCTTGTTGTTTAATACTTAAGACTTAAATTTGATCATCACACGGGTCGTGAAAATAACAAAATAGCCCAGACACAGTCCCTTTTAGATTTAGCTCTTCTTTGTTATAATTTGTCTTAGATTATCCAGACTTGGGCCAGTTTTCCTGGTCTCGGTACCTGGAGGAGACCGGTTCCAAGGCTGTGGCTGCCGATGCCTTTAAAGTGGTGAGATTATAAAATAATCTCTTTTATTTAAATTGGTGCAGTATGTTGTTAAAGGAGCAATATGTAAGAACTCTACAGTGAATTATTATTATTCTGCTCTTTCTACCTATTCCGCCTTTCCGAGGATCCACCGATTTCCCTCTTTCTCATTCATTTTCTCTCTCACTTTCCTAACAGTTTTTAATCACACTTTTTATTTTTTGTAATTTTAAACATATTTTAAAAATATTTTTTATATTTAAAATTTTTTGTTTTTGTGAAGCGCTTCGTGATTTTTGTCTTGAGAGGCGCTATACAAAAGATGTTTTCTTTCTTTCTTTTTAATCACAAAACCGTCTTATGTTTCAATCATGTTGGAAGGAAGGTTACATTGAAACGGATTTCCTTTTATGCCGGCTGGGGGGTCGTCAGTTTTTCTCCTTTCGAAAAAACAAAAGAGGGACGTAGTTTCTGTTTACAATATGTGAGCCTGTGAGGTTGCAGAGGTTGCACCGAGCTAACACAGCAGCACCAGCATTTGTAATTCAACATCGACATGCAAAAATCTCCAGAGTTGTTTAAAGAACTGAAGCCAGTAAACAGGAGCGACACAGAAGTTATTTATATTGTACCCCTAAGAAGCCACAGCATCCTTTGGTTTTTTCTAATGTGGGTAAAGAAGGTCAGAGGCTAACATCAAGCTAGCAATGCTAACAGTAAATTTGAAGCAAATACTCGTCTCTGAAATATATAAAGCTACTTTTTCAATTACCAACAACTCCATATTTCAGTGAAATGTTTGTGTGAAGTGAATAATGAGTCAATCGCGGCATTTTACTTCCTTTAAAGAGTCAGTCGCAGCTATAAAGGCAAGCTAATAGCAAGACGGACAAACAACCACACTTCCTCTAATCCCAAAGACATACTACCGTAATAAGTGTAGTGAGTGCTCCCTATCATAAAACACCCAAGGGTGCTGGTACTAAATGTAAATATGTATTTATCTACTTACCAACTTACTGTGTTTGCTTGTCATCTAGAATCTTTTGCCGCTTATCCGTAACTGGCAAGAGCCATGAAACTCAGAAAAGCAGTATCTTTTTGCTCAGAAAGATGGCCCACAGTAACCAAATTTGACAAAACACAATATCATTCTTATGTCATTCTTACATATTGCACATTTAAATGTTTCTGACACATTCAATGAAATAGGATTTCCCAGCATCCTTTTCTGTTTCTTTAGAGACCAGCACACAGTTTCCAGCCTCAGATGAAGCTGGAGGCTGTGGACAAGAGAAGTCCAGGTCTGATCAGGGTGGCCACAGTGGAGGAAGTTGACACTCATCGCATTAAGGTCAGAATTTATAGAATTTTTTGATTCATTTTATTGAGTTATTTTAACTAATCAACTCTGAGCCCATTTTAAATGTTAGGATGTTAAACCTGTGTCCTGTTACAGGTCCATTACGATGGCTGGAGTCATGTTTATGACGAGTGGATGGACTCGGATCACTCAGACATACATCCAGCAGGCTGGTGTGAGGCCACTGGTCATCCGCTAAAAGTTCCTCCTCGCGACACCAAAACACAAATGCACGGTAAAAACCAGTAAACATGTTCACCAGAAATGGGAGGCTTCAAAACAAGTTATCACAGATTGATGACCTTTCAAATTAAGATAATTACTCCAGGGTTATAGAGGGTATGTAATCAGTAAACTGTCCATATGAATAGTCATGGGTTTGTTTGTTGCACATATATAGGAGTGAGAGAGCTTCCTGCATCGGGTCCAGTCTCCTATCCCTCCACGGTTCCCTGTAAACCCATCAGCCACCCCAGAGCCAACAAGTACAGTTTTCACAACAGGTCAGCACCCAACTCCAAATGTACCATTAAGAAGCATAAAAGGGTGATAAAATGATTAATTACCATTGTTGATATATTTAGAAAATTGCAGCAACATTTTTTGTTTTGCAAATTTGTTTATTCAATCACTATTTATCCAGGTGAAAAATCATTAAGATTAGAACATCTCTTTTATGAAAATATCCTGGCTGAGATGAGAAGCAAAACAAGTGGAATGATGTTGATATTAAACTTGGGTATTCCTCAAATGCACTGGGGTCAGATTTTCATTAGTTTCTTCTCTCTTTATACCAGGAAGTGTCCAACTCCAGGTTGTGACGGTTCAGGTCATGTGACCGGCCGTTTCACTGCTCATCACTGCATATCCGGCTGCCCGCTGGCGGAGCGTAACCAGGGACGGCTGAAGGCCGACCTCTCAGACTCAGAGTGCAAGAGAAGCCTCTTCTTTGGCCAGAGGACTAAGAAGACTCATTACCGTGGCAGGTGTGTTTGTATGTGTGTGTGTAAATGTAGGCATGTAGGTTTGCTTTATTTCACCCTAATGATATTTTCTCTGGTTTTAGGATCGGTCGTCCCCCCAAGTATAGAAAAACCCAGCAGAGAGACTACCAGAGTACGTTTTATTAATGTGCACAACAACTTTATCATTTAGTCAGGTCAATTACCATCTACACAGGACTGAAACATGTGACACGCCACCAGACAGTTATGCAGTTTTTCCATATGTATGTCCACAGACATGTCCTCGGAGGGCGTGTATCCATCCCTGTTCATTTCCGCTCTAAGTGGTCAGTCAGACAGGACCCTGTCTCTCTGCTGGGAGCAACACTGTAAGCTGCTGCCTGGCGTTCAGGGCATTCATGCCAGCCAGGTGGCAACGTGGAGTGTTGAGGAGGTAACAAACTTCATAACTGTTCATTTATTAAGTTAAAGAGATATTCCACCCCTAAATGAAATGTATTCTTTAGCTACATTCTCCTAATCTGGTGGTATTCTGTTAGCCTTAGCTTAGCGTAAGCAATGTAAGTGAATGGTAACGGCTAGCATTTTGTGCAGAAAACTAATGAAAATTATTCAATGATGATCCTCATTTTTCTTGGTGACCTCAATAATCATATAGACTAAAAACTGAAATAATAAGTAACATGAAAGAATTACAGGAGCTGATTTAGACTTGGGATTCCATTATGGCAAAACACCACTGTAAGCTGCCGCGGCTGCAAGGTGTGACAACACGACGCAGCGGCCCTAATTGACAACTACCGTATGTCATCTTTCATCTACTTTGCAACTTTTAGTGCAATTTACTATGTTGTTCGGTCAAAACACTGTTTGTAAGCCTAGCATTTGTATTTACAGAAGTAGGTGACTTGGGGCTGCAGTGTCATGTTCTTGGGCTTTGCAGTGGTGGCTACAGCGCTGCTTTGTTGTAATATAGTCCCAAGTCTAAATCAACTCCTGTATTTCTTTTATGTTTCTTATTATTTTAATTTGTGGTCACCAAGAAACACTGGATCATACTGAGTAGTTTTAATGAATTTACACATGAAATGCTAGCTGTTACCATTCAATGACATTGTTTATGCTAAGCTAAGGCTAAAGGAGCACTGCCAGCTGAGGAGAATGACTGGACCGGTTACAAAATGCTTTTCCCCACTCATCTAACTCTCAGGAATATGGCAACAGAATAAGTCTCAGTTTGGGATGGTGTCTCTTTTTTTTGTTTTTGGAACTATCGCGTGTCTGTGCTGCAGGTTTTCATGTTTGTCCAGAATTTGATTGGATGTGAAGAACAAGCACGTCTCTTCAAAGAAGAGGTGAGACCTCCGAGCGATGATGATGATGTCAGTGTCTGTGCCAGGCCTTCTACTAATATGTCTCTCAATGTTTGTCTAGATGATCGATGGAGAGGCTTTGCTGCTGCTTACTCAAAACGATATTGTGAAGATCATGAGCATCAAGCTAGGCCCCGCCCTGAAGATCTCCAACGCCATCCTCATGTTCAAAACCACAGACGAGGGACTCAAGTGATCTCGCCTCTGGATGAGGGGCTGTCTGGCTGCTGATCATCATGTGCCAAATTCATTCTGTTGAAGGGGTAAAAAAAACCCTGAGTCCTTTTTTCACGTGTTTGGTGTCCTGTGCCCATCAGAGAGAGGGAGAGGAAGAGGAAGAGGGAGGGGGAGGCCAGATCAGGGAAAAATAAAGCTGTGATGAAGATGATGCTAAACATATGTCTATATATTTTTGAGAATGATGGAGGAATGTTGTGATGTTATCAAACTGCTGGAGAGAGGATGGTAGCTGTTCTGTTTGGTTGTTACCAAACTCTTAAATCTCTTAAAAATGTGTCGTCACATTTACAGACACGTGCTTTTAAATTTGAGTTCTGAAATGTAAACTACAAAACCTTAAAATGCATTGTCAAACAAGCACTAGTAGTCTGAGACTGCACTGACATTTAATCTGATGTTGCCGATTAAGAAACCAGATTATTTAAAACTATACATTTTATAATAAAAAGAGAAGAGATGTAAGGACCTGACAGCTGAAAATGTGGGGAAAGTTAAATGCAGTAAATAAGGCTGGTTGGTGAGGCTTCTGAGTTTCACATTATGTGCAATAAAAGTCTGGAGTATCCAGTACAACTAAAAATCATTTTTCAGCCACTTTGAAGTGTTTTTGAGGGAAAAAGTAAAAATAATCACCCACTGGAGATGGCTTCCTTTATGGAGATAAGGCAATATGAGTTTTTCAGTTACTGATACTGATGCTAATGTGCCTCTGATTAATTTTTGTCCTGATTTTCATGGCTGAAATCTTGATATTTTCTAACTTATTTGCTTGCTAAATTGTCACTAATAACAACAGTGGATGCACAACATTCTGAACCTAAAAAAGGTTTTTGATTTTGGGCACAGCACCAACAAATTAAACCAAAGTTAACCAAACAAATCAATAAACTGACCAATTATTAAATATAAATCTGTTAAATAAAAAGAAACATAAGTTTAAAAGCATTTATTAAGTAGATATTCAAGAATGTGTATATTCATTTACATAAAATTGGTATATCAGCCAAAATTGACCATTTTTAATACATTGGCAGATGAGGATTTAAAAAAAAGATTGTGGTAAATATTGGCTTATTCCTGAATAGTTTACGTCTGATGAGAAACATGGGCTAATGCATCAAATCTATTTCTCCACACAGAGGACATCCGGCTCCACGGTGGAGGATAAATAAAACTTCTACTCAAAAAGTCAGTTCTACATGGCTGGAAAAAACCTCCCTTTAACCTTACAGCTCCCTGACTATAACCGTATAGACTGAAAAAAGATAAATAAGCTGCTTTATTCAGGCTGTTGAAGTATTTGTATTATACAGAAGTATAAATTATACTTCAGATTTACTCTAAGTGCACTAGAGACAGAGGATGTGTGATATTTAAAGTAACATCCTGCTTTATAAAAAAGTTATTCATAAACAATGACACCAACTCTAGTTGGAACTTTAGCACAACTGTAAAGTCTAAATGGATTTTACAGAATCGTACCACGAGTGATCACTACAGAGTGCAAAAACAAAAGCTACGTTTTTTGCACTATGAAAATGTGTTTGATATCTAACCAGTGGAGCTTGTGGCAGTTTACATGTGATGGATACTCTATTCAGAGCGTATATGTTTACATTTTATGTCAGAAATGGTTATATATAGATATTGTGTGATACAGTTGTTTGTCTTAAGGGCTCTATGGATATTTTATCTTTGTCTCTCTGGTGGGATGTGTGTGTGTGCGTGCGCGTGCGTGCATGTGTGTGTGTGTGTGTGTGTGTGTGTGTGTGTGTGTGTGTGTGTGTGTGTGTGTGTGTGTGAAGATAATCTCAAATCACAAATGCCATTCAGTTCATATAAATTAATAAACGATCAAAGTCACACTGTTTGATTATTTTCATGAGCTCTTGAAGGGTGAGAAACACATTTTCCTTTTCTTGTTCAGGTTTGTGTGCAAAGTGCTATTGACTATAATCTGACTGCTTATATTTTATCCCCTCAATGGCCTTGCTGTCGGATGTGGTTGGTGGCAACTCCTTTTGCACCAAAAATGCTTTAAATTATATTCTGTTTTGCATGGACGTAATTTTCACTTTAGAGGGTGGGGGTGGGGGGGGGGGGGTATCTTTACAGGGTGCTCTAATGGGAAACAGGCTTCAACACAAACGGTTGTTTTCCACTTGGTCCTAGAGCTCAACCAGTGTCAATTTAATATAGCGTAATGTTGTTTTTGGATGGTAAAAAGTGCAGGGGTCAAGACTTGACTTTGGAAAAAGTGTGTGTGTGTGGGGGGGGGGGGGGGGGGCATGTCAAATGACATCCATGCTGTTCTGTCTGGGTTGGCTTTTACTGAAACAAACACTTTGAATTAATATCTGTAAAGGTGGAACTTCATTACAGGATTGCTAAAGTTCTGAATTTGTGCCCAAAGCACATTAAACCAGGAGAGTATGTTGTTTGACATCATGTAAGTTTTTTCTAACACGTGAGGTAATCTTTGAGCTCTGATTGACACAGTGAGGGTTGGAGGATGAGGAGGAGTAGGACCCAAAATGCAGATACCCAGAACGACTCAGAGCAGGAGAGGATGTAAAGTTAGACATCTTTATTAAGATGATGAGCCCAAGAAAACTAAATAAGGCAGAAGCCAAAAATCCTAGCAACCGAAGAGGGCGAAGGACAAAACAACGCTGACACGTACAATGAACCAACACCACATTGAGATGCAGACAGGGTTAAATACACTGGGGCAGGATGATTGGGAGATGAGTTGCAGGTGCATGGGGAGAGAAACTGGAAATCAGTTTACTAATCAGGGAGAGGCAAGTGAGCTGAGGAGGGGGAAATAACATGACCTAAGAAAAAACAAAACCTAAAGACTAGAAGAGCAAGATAAATAACTAATGATCTAAGGAGGAAGGAGAACTAAAAAACCGGTGGGGAAAGAAACACACTAAAAGAGACTAATTGAATGAAAAGCTAAACCTATAGAAAAACTACAGAGGGGTGACTAGGGGAGGCCAACGGGAGCACAGGACCTGGGGGATACCCCGGGGGAGAACCTGGAGGGGGCTGCAGACAAGGGGACACACGAGGAACACAAGGAGACACATGAGGGAGACGCAGATGCAGACCATGACACTGATATTTTTAATATTGTTATTGGATTAGTTAAATATCGGTAGTTTTTTAACTCTAAAATAAACAGAAGTAGCAAAAATGGTTTAAAACAAACCTTTTTTAATTAAAATGTTTCAAATATAATTTTTTAACTAAAAGTAAAAAAGGTAGCTAACAATAATATAATTTAAAATATTGCTGCTGTAATCTAATAATATTAACAATAAAAAGCTAACAGTACTGATCAATTTTAAAAGGAATGAGAAGTCATTTTAGCTCCGGCTACTGTATGATCAAAAACACACACACACACTTGTACATATTTGCCACCCTCTACATACACATGGTCATCTAAATCAAAACGTTCACTTTTACAAATTAGATTAGCAGTGGTTAGGAAAGCTTTTATTTTGAAAGCAATTAGCCTGGTCCGGAAGTGAGGACAAGCTTGTGTGTTTCTCCGCGTGCGCGTGAGGTCGCTCCGCCTCGTTTTTTTGACTCATTAACTTTCCATCAAAGATTTGCTGCCCTGAAGTCGAGGCGCTGACCTTCCGCTGTGTTTTAAACCAAAAGGCGTCGCTCAGGTAAACATCAGCCTGCGGACGTCTTGGTAGAAGTCTGGGTCCTGAGCTGAGCTGTCCGCCATCACGTCCATGTCCTCCTGCCTCTCTGCACTCAGGTGAGCCAACTAAAGATAACACCTTTCCATTCATTTGTAAGAAAACTATTTTCTTTTTCATATTCTTCTCTAGAGATCCGCTCTTTAGTCTGTACAGCTGTGGTGTTTTTACATTGCCTTTGTAAGAATTTACTCAGATCTTTCTAAATCTTTTTATATCCTGTTAGTTACAAACTCTCTTTTGCATCTTGAATAAATGTTTGGGGAAAAAAAAATCTGATCAAAACTGACAAGTGATACGTTGTTAATATTTATTAAAAATCTATGAATACTAATTTAAATGTCTTTTAATAAAAATGCCCTTTTATTTTTTAAATTTCATTAAAAAGACACTGTTGGATTTTGTTCCTCATTTATTTATTTATTTTTCAATTAGGTTTTTGGGGTGCAAGTAAAGGATCTGCAAGGTTACAGAAGTCCAGTTAACTAGTTAACTTTTATCTGTTAAAGAAAATGCAGCTCTGGCACATTCCTGTCACTTTTTCCCCTGACCTGCTAATAACACCTAAACAAATGATGTTGTGAACAACAACACCGTCTCAGTGGATCGCGCATGCGTCTCTTTATTTACATCATTATCTGCTGACAGAACGCCCTGTCCAGTGTTTCCTGGTATCTGGAGGCATTTGCAAAGCTTCTGATGAGGCTGACGCTGCTGGCAGCCAGAACACTCTGAGCTTTTGATTTTATTTGTTCTCCTATGGCACCTTCACACCCCACTTTGACAGCAAGCAAAGAAAAAGCCTACTAATGTTTAAATTAGACTGTTTTATAAAGGGAGAGCCCAGACACCCAAGAAAACTCATTTCGGCCGCTTATATCCGAGATCTCCTTCTTTCAGTCACTGCCAAAAGCTCGTGACCATAGGTGAGGGTAGGAACGATGATCCAATAGTAAATCGGGAGCTTTGCCTTCTGGTTCAGCTCTCTCTTCACCACGACAGACAGGCATAACGCCCACATCACTGCATATGCAGCACCAATCCACCTGTCGAGCTACATCTTTCCCTAAACTATGTAAGTGTATAAAACTATATGCAATTCTTAATCAAAATAAAGGAATAGAGTTAACTTTTTCCACCTGATGGCAGGTTTTTGATGAACATACTAATCCTAATATTCCATCTAGCCTCTTTAAGGGCAGAAAGGAGTTTATCCCTCTGGAGGCAGGCGTTGCGGATTTGCAACAGTTAAAACCTACCTACCTGGTTACTCCACATACGTATTTCATGAGCATTTGTTAACTCAGAAGTCGCCCTGAAGGACTTAGTTGTTCGTCCTTTTATCAAACTTATTTTGAGCCTGAGAGGGTTCATGCAAATTTGAAACAATAGTCTAAAAGTGGATTAAATATAAAATGTAGTATGTTTTATAAATGACAAAAAATTTGGGCTTTCACAACACAGATGATGTCATGATCATGTGTATCGGCATGTCTGCTTTAGAACAGATAAACAGAGCTGGACTTCCTCAGGAAAAAAACATCATTAGTGTGGCTTTTGTTGTGTGTGTGTGTGTGTGTGTGTGTGTGTGTGTGTGTGTGTGTGTGTGTGTGTGTGTGTGTGTGTGTGTGTGTGTGTGTGTGTGTGTGTGTGTGTGTGTGTGTGTGTGTGTGTGTGTGTGTGTGTGTGTGTGTGTGTGTGTGTGTGTGACGTAAACATGTGATCTTGTGTTTCAGTAAAGATGAAAAAGAAACAATATTTTAAATATAAACATGTTCATTTCCGTTTCGCTTTACACACATGCATACACACACACACACACACACACACACACACACACACGATAATTATTATTTTTGGGGGTGTCTAGTTTTTGTCTTCAGAGAGTCAGTACCATTACTGGGACTTTATAAACACTGACCACAATGAGAACAATGCATTTGCACGTTTATCTATTACTCACACAATGCACCTCATTGTTTTGTCAGCATTTCATTCCACGGAAACCGATCATTTGGATCCTTGGGGTGTGAAATACCGCAGTCAGCAGCTGATTTTGCCAAAATGAAACGCAGCAAGAAGAAATCGGCTAAATAAGGAAACGACTGTAGGACATGTTTGAGTCCTAAATGTCTGCTCTCCTCCCACAGGTTGGTCAAACACTGATGTTCCTGGTGGGTCTTCAGAGAGACCAGAATTTAAGAACCATGGCACACTGTAATGTGAGTGTTTGTTCCCTTTTTTGTCTTAAAACTCTGCAGCCTGATTTGTTCACTTTCATGACATTTTGAAGTGATTTTCGTTGTAAAATGTATAAATAACTATTATTTGGCCTAGTTTGGACAGCATCAGTTGACTTCTGTTCAGAAAAAAAGCACACGTTCTAGAAGACTGATGAGCTAACGGCTAGTCTGAATGGAGGCAACACCAATGTTCTTTGCTGACGTTTTAAAGATCATCAATCTCATAAATGTTAAAGTGGCTGATGCAACCTTTAGTTATAAACCTTTCCAGCACTGCCATTTTCACATCATGTGGAATTTTATAGTTATTAACAAATGTAATATCAAAATTTAGCTATTCTAGTTAATCTGCGAGTCAAGGATGCATGGATGCCTTAAATGCAGAGGATTAGAAGTTAATAAGTGTTTCTTATTTAATAGAAGCAGTTTATGATCAGTGTCAATGACATACGTGTGTATTTCCTGTTGGCTTTTAAGTAATCTTGTGTTTTTTTTCCAGTTGCGATCAGCATCCCCTTCTTCTCATGACGATGTCAATTTGGGACCTTCAGCAAACCCACAGTCAGTAGTTGTGCTCAGGCTGATGTTTACTCAGATGGATTAGCCCACGTGTAAACATTTCTGCATAAATGTTGTTTGGAACGTCACAGAAGTTACAGTTTGAATAGAACATCTGGGGTTTTCGGCCCTTTACCGGTAAAAGAACAGATCCTAATATTGCAGGAAAACAGGTCCTTCCATAAAAAAGTTTTGACCTAATAGAATTCCTGTCTTACCTTCAGGGCTGTTGTCCGGCTCCGTGAGTCACCTTTTATCGAATCTCGGTTTATGAACAAGTTTTTTGTATTCATCAGAATTTAGTGATCCATTAAAATCTTCTCTGCCGAGGGTCTTGTCCTGGAATGCAGTGATATTTTTTCTTTTTGTCTTTAGGAAGTTCAGCTTTTGTATCATCTGTTTACAAAACCCCTTTTCCATGAACCTTCTGACTTCTTAAGATAATCTTTAACAAACAGTAGAGGGGCGGCCGTGGACATTTATTAAACTTAACACTGACTGAAGTGAGAGACGTCTAGCTGTGAACGGATTCTTTCATGACCTCGAGGACTTTAACTTAACCTTGGACCACGTGTATGACTAGTTCACCTCAGTGTCCTTTAGTTGTGCATTATAATAACAATCTTTCTTCTATTTGGCAAACCAAACCAAACGTTGTACAGACAGTGATCTAGATCTACAGTCTCTTTTTGTACTTGTATATAAATACTACATATAGTACACTCTAAGAAAGGAAATGTTGAATTTACCAAGTTGTCAACTGGCTCCACTAAACCTCGTTACTTAAAGGTGTTATAGCAAATCTGCAAACAAGCTAGGTTTTGAATTCAAACACGGTCATGGAACACTCACCCTTTCCTCTTGGGTATCTTCCCTGAGGCACTTCTTCCGAAACTGGAGGAAACGAGATAGTGCTAAACACCAGGTACCGTTTTCTAGGTCCAAACGTCTTTTGTTGTCCGTGATTTCAAATGACGTTTTTCATTTTGAGACTGGTAGTTTGTCCTGAAGTTAAAGTGGTATTAGCCGGCTGTTTGTCCAACTCTTATATTATTGAGACACAAACCTCTCACATCAGGGGTGTTTTGTTGCTAAATATGCAAATGTGTGGAGGACCCAAGTGTGGCAGTTGAGCAAGTCCAACAACCGGATGGTCCAGTGGTTGCTTTCGGTCTGAAATGTGTTATTGGTGGAGGTTTTAGGACAAATGCAAGACAACTACTTAATTAATTTTTTTCATATTTTTTAATCTCCACAAGATAGTCATAGCTATACTACATTAGAACAAGGCGTGAAAATGTTTTAAGGTAATTTATTTTCCATATTTGCTATTGCAGTTATAAATGTAAAGACAAATATACATTTACATTTAACGAAAAAAGTTTAACAGTGTATATTACTCTTTACATTTAAGCAACTACGTCTAGCGGAATCAGGTGACATAATTTGGTTAAGCAAATTCAACTTTTCAGTTTTACAGTGTAGTTCCTAAGCACATTTAATTCCAAATTTTATGTCTTTTTGTCTGCAAATGAACCACATTTACTCACATTTCTCCTATCTCTGTACAGTGCCAGACCAACAGACTTTGACTTCTTGGCTGTCATTGGTAAAGGGACCTTTGGAAAGGTAAAACTGAAACAACTACTTATTTATCTCTTTATTGATGACTGCATCTCCTGTTTAGATGTCAGCAGGTTTCTCGTTAACCCTCTAGTTCTGTGCAGGTTTCTTAGTTTATTTGTTCCTGATTAAACGACAAGCCTCTTATAAATGAATAGTTTTTGTAGTTTAATCATTTACTATGCTGTAATTCTTTTCTGTGCTGACCTTGTGTGACAGAAGGGAGAAAATAACAGAATAAACTACCTTTATCAATATGTGTGCTTTATTAATCATTAGCTGTGCCACTCACAGAGACGTTTTATGGTTTTCCTCAACATCAGTCAGTCCTACAAAAGTTTTTTAACATTTTAATTATTTAAGACTCTATAGTCATGTTTGTTGTCCTGCTGAACCTTTAACCAAAGGTCCTGCAAGGAATGGTGTTGATTTGGATTTAGGTTTGTTTTCGCCATCATACTGAAATCTTAGCTTCTCTAATCACATGCATGTTATAACTGAATTGTAGAAACCTTTACGCAGCACACGCATGATTCCCTTAACTTCTAATGGAAATATTTAGCTTCCTATAAAAATAGGGACTTATTCTTCTCAGCTGATTGTGGACTGTTTGTTCAGGAGGCCCAAGCTCACTGGTGTGCTTATTGGAAAGCCAAAAGAAAGACATAATAACAAAATAAAATGTAGATAATCTTTGATTTATTATCTGATTGTTTATTAGGACAAAACAAGAACTGATCCAACATTTTCCCCAATAATTTCCCAAGATGTAGTATTTTATTAAACACTGTTGCTAATCCTTTAGCAACTACTTGTCTTCCAAACCTAATTGTGTTTTATGTATTAAGTTAACTCTTCATGGTTGCTTTCATAGTACTTTTTTCTTTTAATCAACGTAGCTCTTTTTTCTCAGTATCAGCTGTTTCCTCCGATCACCTTTCCGCATGCTTTGCTTTGCTGAAATGTCCTGACAGCAGTGTGATGTGATGCTGGTACTGAATATTTACTAAACAAACCACTAACAAGAAAACCATCATGCAGGTCCTGCTCGCCAAGCTCAAAGCCGACAACAAATTCTACGCCGTCAAAGTGTTGCAGAAGAAAATCATCCTGAAGAAAAAAGAGGTATTTCTATCCAAGTTTTTCTTTGTTTTTCTCTGAATCCATAAAAAAAAACCAAATCAATCTGAAAGCAGACATAAGAGGAAATGTGTTTGTGTCTGAGCATAAATCTATCTTTGGGAGTTATTAGTAAACAATTTTCTGACCTCTC
The DNA here is from genome assembly GCF_043380555.1 of Nothobranchius furzeri. Taxonomy (NCBI): domain Eukaryota; kingdom Metazoa; phylum Chordata; class Actinopteri; order Cyprinodontiformes; family Nothobranchiidae; genus Nothobranchius; species Nothobranchius furzeri. The sequence continues at coordinate 32,923,349 of NC_091755.1, forward strand.
AACACGACCGGCATCTTATCTAATCTCCAGCTTGTTACGTGCAAAGGACACATTTTACAGCCCACAGAAAATAAACCCGGTTACTTCTGTGTTTGTCGAACAACATGGAGAGAATATCTAATTGAAGACACTGATTCTCCTCTTATTTTGAAAGGCTCTTTTCTGCTTAGCCTAAACTGTTGAAGGCCCATGGAACAAACATCATTGCCCCGTGTCATTTTTGATTTTCTGAACGCTAAATTCAAAAGCCTGTCTTCACCTGTAGTGCTTGTGGGCGTAGACGTCAGTCTTTTATGCTCCTTTGAAGTCTGATAAAACCGTGTCTTCGGGTTTTACGGAGCTTTTATATCTACCAGTTTCTACAAACCTTTATTAGGGTCTTAATTTTTACTGTATACAGTACAATAGGAAGCCCAGGAAAGGCAGATTTTGCATTTTACTCATTAACACACTCTAGAAATGAAATGTTGAATTTACTTAACCAAGTTATTTCAGCTAGTTCCACTAAACTCAGTCGCCTGAATGTAATTGTTAAATGTTTTTACATTAAAAGTAAATGTATATTATTCCTTACATTTAAAGGAGTCATCACCTGAAATTTTCGCTTTTCCACTTTTCAACTTGGAAAAATGTTCATAATATAATTCCTAGTGATATTTCACTGGCCGGGAAGCTGACATTTAACATTGGATCGTTTTATTACTCTTGGCTTCTTCAACCAGCCCACGTGCACCCCACAAGCAAGCACACTCAAAAACAAGATCTTGAGTTCTGGCTTTGATGTTGTCACAAAGGCAGGATGTGCAGTATCATATATGGACAACGTAGAGCAATGCCGCTGTAGCCCGCACTGCTTCCCCTCAAGTTCAGTCGAGCGCTGCCATTACTGAAATCGGGAGAATGGTAAATGTCTTAGCGAGTTTCACTTGTAAGCTGCTCAGTTGTTATCTGCCAAACTCCACACATAAATGTGTTTGTTTAACAGAAATCAGACACACCTAGCAAACATTGGTCCAATGGCAAGGCTGCGAAAGACGTGGAATTCACAACCAGAAAAGAAGTTTCAACTTTCATTCTGGAAATAGTCTTCTCAAAAAATATAGTAATAATGGTTCAGATTTTAAAATATCAAACATTTATTGGAGTGCCATCGTCGTTTTAACACCATTTTTGGTAATAGAAACATTTTCAGGTAATAATAGGTGTCAAAGCGGTAGCTTCACTAGCAAAATGCCCGACTTGCACTCAGAGGGCCCGGGTCTGAATCCAGGCTGGGACATATGAGATTCTGACCTAGATGGCAACATGCGCATCAAAAAACCAAACATTTTCCCTAAATAGACTGACGTTGTTTATTTTAAATACATGTAAACATGTCAGTTTTGCTGAAGGCGAACTGGTTCTAATCAAGCTGAAGCAACCTGATAATGCAGTAGGAAAGCGACTGAATCTGCATGTGAATGGCTACGTTGAGCTGATACTGGTAACCTCCGGAAGTGACGAGTCCGTGGAAGCGGTCTTTTAAAAATATTCACCCAAAATAACACGTGTAACAGTGACGTGTTGCGAGGTTCATGACTGGGGAGGCGCTGACTGCTCTGGAGTCACTTACAAATATATGATCCCAAAGTAAAAGCTTGTATTTTTATATATATATATTTTACCTTGAATTAAATATGTTGTTGTTTTAAAGCTTTTTGATCATAATTTAATCAATTTCATACTATTCAAATACATACAATTTCATATACACACACTAGCAAGAAAAGTAAATTAATATTTGTTTTGTTTTCGATCTGTGTTGCTATAAGCTAACTGGAAGAATGTGGCATGTCGCCACCTACTGTACCGGAGTGGAATGAACTTCATTTGAGGGTTTTCTAACGTACATGTAAACCTGTAAAGCTGTCAGTTATTACTTTAGATCAACCTAGATTGACTTAGATGCACTTGTAAACACACTGACTGTGTGAACTGCAGGTAGCACTGGGAAACATCAACTTTGTGTTTTCACTTTAATTGCAAACATAACAATATTTAGCTGCAAAGAAGCAACATAAACTATTTGAAAGTTTCTGTTTTTACTTTCTGTTTAGCAAAAGAACATCATGGCAGAGAGAAATGTGCTACTGAAGAGTCTGAAACACCCGTTTCTGGTTCGACTTCACTACTCCTTCCAGACTGCTGAGAAACTCTACTTTGTCCTTGACTACGTAAACGGAGGGGAGGTGCGTGTTGCACAGTAAAACCTGTAAACAAACAAAAACTACTTTAGTTTTTAGACAAGAGATTTCACTAACTTGTATCGAGGCTGATTTAGAGTTGGAGCAAATATCCAAAACGCAAAGTGAAGTTATGAACATTTCTTGTGCCAGTTTTATTGGCAGTAAAAAAACTCTTCCTTCTAGTTTCATCTTTTAATGTTTTAACATCTTTGTGTTTTAATATTTATGTTGTTTTTGGTCTGTTTTATCTCCATTATTGTTAAGTGTCCTTCAGTGTCTTGAAAGGTGCTTTTTAAAATAAAATATATTATTATCATTATTATTATTGTTGTTGTTGTTTCTTGTTGCATTTCACATTCTGATGTCATCCATGTGTCTCTCCTCAGCTGTTCTTCCACCTGCAGAGGGAGAGGTGTTTCTCAGAGCCCAGAGCCAGGTTTTATGCTGCTGAAGTAGCGAGTGCTATCGGCTATCTCCACTCTCTTAACATCGTCTACAGGTCAGACACAAATTAATTGGAATACAGTGATCCCTCGCTACTTCGCGGTTCGTTTATCGCAGATTCACGACTTCGCAAATTTTTTCTTTGGAGCCTTATTCAAGGAAAATCCGCAGATTCACGGTATTTTTCACCGATTCGCGGTATTTTTCTATGCGAAATATCAAGAAATTCCTGTTTTTTTTTCATCAATGTCATCATAAAATGCACTTTTTGTAATAAAACTGTAAAAAACCAAGTAAAAAAATTTTTTTTCTTGAGTTTTACCCACAAAAAGAGAATGTGCTGTACTGTAAATATCGCGGCCAGGTCTGGAACGCATCTACCGCGATAAACGAGGGATCACTGTATCTGCTTTATTCACCAAAAGTCAGCTCAGTTGTTGACCATGTATGTTTTTCTTTCAGAGATCTGAAGCCAGAAAATATTCTTTTAGACTCACAGGTGAGTCACAGTGAAGTCTTGATTCTTTTGTTTGTATTTGGTGCGGCGTGTGATTGCTTGTGTCTTTGCATGCACAGGGCCACGTGGTGCTGACAGATTTTGGACTATGTAAAGAGGGTGTTGAGCCTGAAGGCACCACATCCACATTCTGTGGCACTCCAGAAGTAAGAAAGCCGCTTTTTAAAAGTCAACTTACCCAATTTCTCCTGTAAATGGATTCCAGCTTCAACATTAAAAACAAAAAAAATCTTGTATTTGTTCTTTAAATTATTGTTGTCTCTTTCTAAAGTACTTGGCGCCAGAGATTCTCCGTAAGGAGCCGTACGACAGGACGGTGGACTGGTGGTGTCTAGGAGCAGTTCTGTATGAGATGATCTACAGCCTGGTATGTTTGTGTGTGGTTGAGTTTCAACACATTTATTTACAAAAAATTCTATAGACACAATGTTTAGTTTTTACCATTATTTTCTGGAAATATTCATTAAAATGTTGTTGAAAATGAATGAAATGATGCCCAGTTGTTGAAAAATATTGGCAACTTCATAACATATAACCATAAAAATTAGGTCTAAAAACATGAGAGCGGGTCTATGTCTCTGGGCGACGCCATACTAGATGCTATGTTTCCTTGTACAGGAGCCCATGAGGTCAAAATGCATTTAGTGATTTGTAACAAACAATTACAAAACTTTTGTCATTCTTAAATGTTGTTGTTTTACACATTTACCTCTTCACTTGTTGCCAGTGACGAAAGGTAAAGCTAAAGTTTGCACTCTCCAGGGCTTTTTGACCCTAATGGGCATCCATTGGTAAGGTCTTACTCCAACACAAAAATACTGCTTGCTTGCAACGATTTAGGCATCTGCTGCCCCCTATCGCCAGGAAAAATATACACTGTCACTTTAATGTTTTTGGAAACATTGCAATATGTAAGAATATAGTAAGAATTTTACACTGAGAAAATCACAAAAGAGTCTAATGTCATTTTGGAAGGTTAAACTGAAACATATTTCATATCCAGCTGGCTGTGAGGATTGTCAGTTTTTCTCCTTTCAAAACAAAGGAAGGAGGGACGTAACTACTCTTTACCATCAGTGAGTGTGAGGTTGCCGTGTCTCCTGTGAGCTAATACAGCAGTGCCGACAACTAATTTGACGACGGCCAGTAAAAAGCTCCAGAGTTGTTCAGAGTGGTAGCAGTAACCAAATTTTGCAACAGGATGTCATTTTTACTTCATTTCCACATAATGCACCTTTAACAGTAATGAGTTGTTTATCCTGATGGTATTTGTTGAGACTGATTCAGACTATGTGATCAAATTCTTTCTGGCTTAAATTTCCCATCTAAAGTCATCAACATACATATTTATAAATTAGGGTGACCATACGTCCTATTTTCCCCGGACATGTCCACTTTTCACTCTCTGTCCGGGGCGTCTCGGGGGGTTTCTTGTATTGACGAAAATGTCCAGTTTTTCATCCAGGAGCAGGGATCGAATTATGGGGGAGCTGGATATCCTACACATCCAGGGAGAGCCGGAAAAATGTTTTCTACCTATATTACATCATTCATGGACTCTCAGCGTACCGGGGTTCTTTTGAGCAGAGAGCATCTAGAGCGGCAGAGCGCTGATGGTGCGCTCCAGGCAGCTGCGTCCAGCGCACGGTCCATTCTCAAAGTGGCGCAACCAAAAAACTATCATTAACCCACGATTGTTCATGTCCACTTATATTCTCTACTTTCTGTCTTATTTGTGCCTGAAGCGCTCTGCTACTGCGGAGCTCATCACCTGTGCTGCGGTGATTTCACCTCACTGACGCAGCATCGAAACACGCTCTCCGCTTTGCGGTCAGGAGATCCCTTTGATCTGCTCAAAAGTAACAGATGAGGTGAAAAAGTAAGAATCCAGGCAGCAGTTATTCTGGAGAGTTTAGAGGAGATGCAGGAAGATGAGAGACAGACAGGACAGGAAAATAGTTAAATAAAAACAAGAGAACGAAACAAAGTGTTGAAAAGTAAAATGTAGGTAGATTTATCTCCACTACACGTTTTTACCTGTATAAAATAAGTTATACACATGTAATATTTATACATCTGATAGAATTCAGATCGCCTTCAAAACTCAGTCACACACCCAGGGCCGTTTCAAGACATTTTGGGGGCCAAGGCAAAACATAACACCCCCACCCCTATAAATGGACCCCCCAGAAGCCTCTGTGTAATTCCCACCCTTTCCAGTAGTTAGTTATACAGTGTTTGTAAAAGCCCCTCAGACATTAATGACATGTTCTAATATTATCAGATGAAAAACTAAATGATCAGCCATGCTGTCTGATCTGCTTCTTTTCTAAACTTGCAAAAAGTAACAAAACCATTTGAAAGCCGCTATTTGTGGATTCTCTAAACGTTTCCATGGAGTGTGTGACAACTTATTTTTTCATTGATCCTATCGTCTAATCTCACAGCTGAAACAAGCATCCTTAATAATCTGTGCACAGGAAGCATACCGACGCTGTAGTAAAACAAAAGGTATAATAATTTCTTAATACAACCTTGTTGCAGCACTAAAGCAGCAGAAAAATTAGATTTTGCAATAAATATGTCAATTATTAACATATGAATTGTTTTAGAGCCCTTTTATTGGCAGAATCTGATATTAATTTTAGCTCTTACCAAAAAATGGGTCCCAACGTGGTTTGTGTGGCGTTGCCATAGTGAGACGTCATAGGCACAGATCCCCTGTCCTCTTTTTTGGAAATGGAAACATGGTCACCCTATTATAAATGCATAAATATTTCTTTTTGCTATTTTTACATATTTATTGGACAGCGTTACCTTAAAATAAGACTGAAATCAAGCCCTGAAGAGGTGTTACGTGTAGAATTTTTATTTATTTTTTTCCCAGAATAAATTCTTCATTTTACACTATAACGTACTAACCTAACTTCTCTTCAGCCTCCTTTCTACAGCCGTGATGTTGGTGAAATGTATGATGGGATCCTCCACAAGCCACTGCCGCTCCCCGCCGGGAGGTCAGAGGTGGTCTGCTCTCTGCTGGTGGGTCTTCTGCAGAAAGACCAACACCGACGCCTCGGGGCCATCGCTGACTTTGTGAGTGTGTCATTTTAAAATTCATCATTTCAGACAAATGGCAATAAAAAAGATGCTTCAATTAAGAAATCAGTTTACAAAAGATAAATGGTTAAAATTAACCATTAAAATTAATTAATAAATTAACAAGTTTAACTGTTTTTGCTTCAATTGCAGCTGGAGATAAAGAACCATCCCTTTTTTACTCCGATAAACTGGGATGACCTGTACCACAAAAGGATCACCCCCCCTTATAACCCCAACGTGGTGAGCTGTTTCACTTTCAATGTGTAGCCTTTCAATTCTATTAATCTTCATTCAGAAAAAAATATTTTTTACTGAACAAATTTTTATGGATATGAGTATTTTTATGGATCCATGCAAATGGATAACAAACAACGTGACATACTCACTGCTACAGATGTCAGTCAACTGGGCAGTCTGCCATACACTGTCGAAGAAGATGCAACGTTTCGCCCACCAAACAGAACGCGGTGATTGGACCGGAACCAGACTGTGCAGGGCTGCGGAGGCTCTATTAAAGCGTGGCTAGACCAACAGGCAGAGCAAAATCATTTAGCTTCAGCAACTGATGGTCCAGATTCTAGGCTTGGTCAAATCGCCACTTCTTTTAAATTCATCAATGGCACCACCATAAAGAAAAGGAGTGATGAGGATATCTAATGGCAGACTTGGAGCAGATCAAAGACCATCTCGCAAAAGAAGTCCGATGATGCAAACATTTATACAACCTTCACAGAAGGTGATCAGAGATGTGCAGCAAACTTTTAATTTGTGGAAGGAAATTGTGGGAAACGTGGGCTCCGAGTTGTCGACTGCATGAAGAGATGGAAGAGACTGAGGGACACATTTGTCCGTGTTAATAAATCTCTGAAATACATAAACACAATACAAATATACATTAGTAAATATGCATTTGTGGACCACAGACGTGATTACAATGGTGGCAGAAAAGTGCTACGCCCTCTGTTGTCCTGGAGGGGAATTGCTTTGCAACGCTCCTCAGGCAACGGAGAATTCTGAAAGGTAAACGTCTCTTTCAATGCACACCCGAGCTGACGGAGAAGTATAAACTAGGCTTTAGTATTATTATATACAAAATATGTGTATTTTCTTTCTTATTTTAAATTTTCATTTACTTTTACTGCATTTTTACAGGCTATTATTTTATGTGCTATGTAAGCTGTACTTGCATATTTACTCTATTCTTCTTTCAGAGAGGCCCAGCTGACACTCAGCATATTGATCCGGAGTTTACCAGAGAAATGGTTCCTAACTCAGTGGGTCGGACCCCCGAACTCAACGCCAGCACCAGCTCTAGCAACGCCTTCAATGGCTTCTCCTTTGTTGGCACTGACGACGGCTTCCTGTGATACAAAAGAAACTTTGAATTCATAACGTTTTAATAAATCAATGTCAGGGACCAACATTTACCTTACAATAAGCTAAAGATGTGCATTCTGACCTAAATCTCATGGAGAGCAGCTTTTGATCAACATTAACACGAATGTAATTATCAGTAACATCAACCAGGAAATGATACTGAAGGATTCAAACAGATGGTGACATTTGTGTTTTTATGCAGCTATGTTTAACCTCATTTATCAGTTCATGCTTTTGTCTTGAAGTATTTGTAAAGCTCTGTTGCTAAAATGACCAAAGAATCCTCTTCTGGTTTTCAGTTAATTTTATATTTTTCTAAACTGCAACAAAATCACTGCTAAGTAAATTTTTTGCATTGAGGAACAAGGACATAATCACATACAAAGGATGTTTCTTCTTATTTTTATTGGGTACAGAAGTTTTTACTGCTTTAAAATGATCTTTAACAAACTAAAGAAAATGGATCAAAATATTTGAGCAGATGCTGAGAAAAATATTTCTTGCAATAATAAAACTGTAATCTTACTACTGGCCATCACAGCAGTAGTCCTGTTAATGGGTTTAATGTGTACAGTAATAATCTACTCTAATGTGCCAATAGTATAGAATGTATCTTAATTTTTATGTACTGAAACTAAGACAGATTTAGAGAAATCTACACAAATACTTCATATTATTTTTTGTAATATGTACAGTTGTATGTATGATAGTGAATTTGTTTGGAGTGCCTTGTGAAAAAAATTTAAAATACACAAATCCAGGTCCTGTAAACATAAAATTTGAAAAATATTTTCCAGTATAAGCCATGATGTGCCTCAAACAAGTTTAGTAGAGAATGAATTGTTATATGTGTTGTCAATGTGTAATACTGTTAGAAAATAGGAATGTTTTTTTTCCTCATTCATATTAAAAAAGCTTTGTTTGTACATCTATGAAAAAATTTATTTTTAATTTCCGAACACATCTTGTTTCTATCAACACCCATGCAACAGTGTCACTGTCTCACACACACACACACACACACACACACACATATATATATATATATATATATATATATATATATATATGATGCTTCAAATGCATACATTTTGTGTGAATTATGCATTCATGTAATGTGAAAATGACTATGTTTGTTCTTTAAATGTATTATTTGAAATAACAAATATTGATTCAATTTTTCAAACTGCAACTCTATTGTTTTCCAACTGTTGCTATTGGTATTACCGTCATGTCTGTATAAAAACAAAACCTCTTAATAAACCAGGAGGCTGTCAAAATTATTGCTTGTTATTTTTTTTTAGCTGACTTTTTCCAAGTGAGAAAATCCAGATATTTGTCAAAAACGGGTTAGAATTGCACTTCCATCAATGAAACGCAGGTTGAAGTGCCACCAAGGTGTGAAGAACATGTATTGCTGCTTATTTTTTAGGTGGACAAACTGCAGGAATCTATTCTTACTTTAAAAGTGTGCAACACAGAAAAACCTATTTTAACTGTCCTAATGGATGTGACCCCGCGAGGAAAGTTGATAGTTGAGCAGGGTTGATGGTTTATCCCTTGGGTCCATGTGGCAGGGGTGAGGAGTGAGCACCACCTCACGTCTGCCACGTGGACCTCAAGGCATAAACCATCAATCCTGCTCAATGGTCAACTTTCCTCGCGGGGTCACCCATAAAGACAGTGGGAGGGTTAAATGATTTCTTTTTTTATGATTATCAGTCACTCTGAGTTTTTCATGCAGGCTGAACATGAAAATTGTGTCCTACACCTATCCCCTGCATTAGCTTCTGATAGAGAAGATGGTGAAACACTAGGATTTGAAAAGCCTGACAGATCTACATCACACTGTAACTTTAGATTCATGGACTCACCCATCGAGGGGCGAATTGGTATTGCATCTGCAGTGATGCGGGTGGTGTATCGATCTGTCTCGTAAAGAGAGCTGAGCCGGAAGGCAAAGCTCTCGATTTAACGGTTGATCTACGTTCCAACCCTCACTTATGGTCACAAGCTTTGGATAGTGACCGAAACAATGAGATCACATACAAACGATACGAGTGGCCGAAATTTGTATTCTCCACAGGGTGGCTGGGAGGAGCCAATTGAGGCTGTTTATCTTTTTTGATGTTTAAACTAGACTAACCTCAATCAGATCAAATTCTCTATTTCTTATGATGGATTAACAATTTTCCTCTTACCAAGTTTAGGTGAGAGTACACCTGACTGCCTTTTTCACAGAAATGTGATATTAGAGTGATGTGACAAAAACAGATATGAATCATTTTTGACTTAATTAGGCTTTACATACAGTTGGGTTCTTCATTCTTGTCTTTTTGATGCCAGCACACAATCATCTAAAGTCAATGGAAAAAATGCAGAAAGAAATATGTTAATAGCAGCTTCTGTAAATTTGCACAAAGAAATTACAATTGAAATGGAAATGTACATTAGGAAAATGTGGTTGTTTTTACATTTTCACGCTAAACAAATACATTAGATTTGTGTATACGTAGACCCTTTTACTACCTACGTCATCAAAAGTTGCGCGCGCAGCCTGGCAACGAGAGTGAAGGCTTCCTCATTCACACTCGATACTAAAACAGCGTTTTAAACCCTTTGTTTTGAAGTTCTGAGCATATAAAAATGTCAGGTTGTTGCGTGTATGGATGCCAGAATCGCTTCTCTTCAAGCAGTGGACTGAAACTTTACAGAATTCCGAAGGGAGCACATCCATTTCAACAAAATCGGAGGCGTCTGTGGCTGCAGGCCATCAAAAGGGTTGATGAAAACTGGACTGAAAACACGATCCGAAATGCTCGAGTTTGTAGCGCCCATTTTATATCAGGTAAGGTAATTATGTACTAAGATTACACCAGAAAGCTGGTTAACGTGTGTTCTATTAAATAAAGTAAGTTGCGTTTGCTTTTAAGCAGTAAATTTATTTACAGGCGAGGTGTCATTGGACTCCTCGAGTCCTGATTTTGTGCCTTCTGTGTTTACGTACACAAAGCGAAGTCCAAACCCCCATGCCAAGATGGACAGGTAATGTTTACACCTTCCCGTCACCAGTGTTGGGCAAGTTACTTCAAAACTGTAATGCATTAGTTATTACACGTTACTCTCATTTTAAAGTAATTCATTACATTACAATATTACTGATTTTAAAATGTAAGGCATTACACTACTTTTGCATTACTCTATGTTACTTTCACCAAAACAACTTCAATATGAATCTGGTAATCTGACGCTCAGTGAGCTCATGACATATATGTGGAAAGTGATGTGGTATCTGAGCTAGGATAAAGCTTTGATTGATTGATTGATTGATTGATTGATTGATTGATAACAGTGCTTTAAAATGATAGTTTATCAAATAAAAGCAACAACAATCTGTACCCTCAGCACGTTGCCATCTTATATTAACTGAGCAGAGAGTGAGGTGATGGGGGCTCTAAGCCTATATTTGCCATGGTCCCCAAATGCCTTGATACGGCCCTGGATGTGGGACTGACTTCTGGGGTGATCTGATTCTATCACATGTACAAATATTAAATGCTTATATATTATTGCTTTTCACTGGTAAAAATGTGTATTGGGGATAAATCTACCTACTTTTTTTCTTTTCAAGCACTTTGTCTTGTTTTCTTGATTTTATTTGTATAATTTCCTGCCCTTTCTCCCTCTAACCTTCCTGCATGCTGCATGTTTTCTCCGTCTTCCAGAAAACTGTTTCCTAGATTTCCTACTTTCTAACTAATCAGCCAAAGGGATCTAGTACCGAACGCAAACAAAAAAAAAAAAAAGCTTAATCTGCGCTGTGCTCCAGCAGCAATGAGTTGAAAGCACCGGGGCACAGACTATGAACTTAGCTGAAAAGTACATGAAGTACCAGAGAATATGGGCTGATATAAACAATCGCAAACAAATTACTTTGTTTTGGTGGAGCAATTTTATGAATATAACAGCGGCCGCGCGCAGGACACAGCGGGAGTATTTGAGCCATTACCACTGCGTCCTCTCTGCTCATAGAATGCCCGCAAGGCTGAGCCCATAAATGACGTAATATATGTGGATACTGCCTTTTTCAGGCTTCTCGCAATTAGAATTTTTAGAAAACCCACATCTTGATTCTGGGTTTAAAAATGCATTGTAATTACCGCGTTACTGACAATTGTACCGAGTAAATATTACCATTTTCTTTCCCTGTAGTGCCTTACATTACCACATTACAGCAAAAAGCAATGCATTACAGTAATTAATTACTTTTGTACCGCATTACTTCCAACACTGCCCATCACAGATATATTTAATATTTAGAAATTCTTGCTATTCATGATGTTCAGTGTTATTATATCTTGGCTCTTGACTTGTGTAACTGTTAAGTAATTTAGACCTAATTTAGACTTTGAATAAAATTGCTGCTGCGTGGCTGCAGCATGACCCAAGTCTGGAACATCAAAATGACAGAATTAAACAAATTTATACGCTTTATTTCATGCTTCAAATTAACATTTCATTCTAATTCATCTGTATTTTCCCACTGCATATTAGTATAAACTGTATTTCTCTAAAATTAACACGACTGTACTCTGAGCACGCTAAAAAAAGAAACCTATACTATACTCACCCTGCCATGCAGGTACAGTTGGCTGTCAAGACGTAGTTCTCTGGTTTGTTTATTATGACCCAAGCCTCGTACATAGCAGTCTTGTGACCTCAGGAATTCACATGATAGGGTGGGGCCAGGCTTCACAATGAACTCACCCGAAACTCTGGCTGAATAGGACCCACACCCACCCTCACACCTTGGCTCATGTGTTTATGTAGAAGATCATCAGGGGGTCTTTTGTTCCCTCTTCGGGGGGAAACTCCCACTGGGATTAAATCTGGGACTCTCCACCATTTGACCTTAGAACTGAAGAAGCCTCTCGGATGAGAGGTGAAACATCTTCAGGCAACTCAAAGAAGTCCAGACGCTTTTCTTTCAAAGCTCATTAGACTACAATGACCTGGATGACTGAGAACCTTCACAGACATACAGCAGTCTTGTGTCCTTGTCTTTGGCTAGGAAGGACTTCTGCCTTCAAGACGCAAAACTCAGAGTCTTTGTCGTGATATTTTACTTTCTGTACGTGGCCACAGACAACATAGTTGTATGCATCTAACGATTTGTATGCCCGTAGCTTCTCACGTGTGTACTTACTGGGCCTCTCCACTAAAAACGTATATATATCGGGCCACTGGATATCTGGCCACACACCTACATCTTCCACCCATTCCGTAATGCCACAGGGATCCGGGAGTCTGTTGCCATTCGTTAAAGTGAGTTTAATAATATAACATTCAAGATTTGCAGGTGATAACCCTGCAGCGTAGCTTGATAAAGCCTGAAACAACGCCATTCTCTGTTGCCAAGCTGCACGTGCATTCTCGCTGACGTCATATTGTTTACAAACAGTAAAAGGGTCTAAAGTAAAAGTCCAAAACTTAAACAATTATGTGTTTTATTTCTTGTTCCATGTATTCTGTCTTTTATTTTATTTTAATAAACTAAAGTATACTGTATTCTTGTACAACTATGGTAAAACATTATTTTTTCCACACATATTTTTTTTATTTTAAACAACTAAAGTGTACTTTAATAATTGTAAAACAGTGATAAACCTTGTTTATTTGTTATTTTACCTACAACTTGTCTTTGGCATTATTGCTAAACTTTAGCCAGCTAGGCTAACTTTAACATAAAGCCTAACAAAAATGTCACCCAGGAGTGAGTTTGTGAAAATGTTTAGTTAAAAGATTGCTCTGAAGTAACATTAGCGCGACTACAAAAGTGTGATAAAAGCAAGGATGTTTTAAATACGATACATTTGATCATTTTATGTGCAAAATGTTGAATTCAGAGCCAAAGGTCTGAACTGTTAGCCTTTAGCTTGTGTTAAGCAAGAGGATGGTCACGTGGGCTCTTTCCGCCATAACCATGGCCATAACGCATTGCTGCGCAGCAGTGGTGCTCTTGAACAGACCTTTCATTTTTACTCGCGGGTAAATCTTCATGGAAGGGTTTTAATAATGCTTTTGGATGAGTCGTCATAACGCATAACACTCGCAATTCGCAGAGTGTTTCCTAACCATCCTGCAATTCTGAAAATTAGGATCGTTTTCCGTGTCTGTTCAACTTTTCCAGCTGCCTCTCTATCGCAGCGCTTAACAATCACACAGAGGAGGGATGTCGAGCTGGTACGTTTGGAACAAAGGTTTTTGTGTTAAAATTCAGAATTTTAAAGTTAAATGTACGTGCTTGTGCAATGTTATGGATTCTAGTAGACGAATATGGCACTGTCGCCTTTGCGTTTGATACATTTCGCCGCTGCAATGTTCTAATACTCGGGAGTGTGAATCAGGCATTAGTTTTTCTTTTCTCCCTCCACACGTCTTTATAAACACCAACGGTGTGCTGTTGTGTTGTGGTTCAGAACCAACTGAAGAAAATTACTCGGCTCAATTTAAAGTTTTGGTAGGCATCTTTGTATTATTTTTAGCCATGTGCACTCAATGCCTTTCGTTCTAAACACGACAATTAACATTTTCTGGTCGAAAACTATAGCCGATCGCTAACTGTGTTAGCTTAAATTCGCCACTTGAGGCGCTCCTTCCTCAGCACTCTTCAAGTGAAACGTTTATTTTTAGCGAGCCGCGTTAGCACTAGAGGTAAAGTCGGAATTTGTTTTTGAAGTTGACGCCATTGTAAGTTGCAATGTAAATTTTTTTTATACATATGTGACTGATATTTAGAAATGCCATGTCATAGGAGTCGAACATTTTTTGTATCTTCCTCTAAGTTGATGTAAATATAAGTAGCTACTTAGCTAGTAATCTTAGCCACGTGATCGTGTAGCACATCATCGTCGTTTACATTAGTTATTTTTTCTGTGTACACAAGATAATCCCTAGCATTTAAAGAAGTAGTAAAACACACTTTTGTTTGGTATTTTGAATGGATAATTTGCAGGTTTGCGCAAGTCTGGTGTTTACAACATACATGTGCTACACACAGTATCACTTTTAGTACTTACCTTACTGCCCAAACACAAAACATAGGAATAAAATGTACATTCAAAACATGTTTTTATGGGTTTACGATTACTAAAACCAAGAAAAGTCGTTATCACGCCACCTACTGGTTTACGAACTTTTTACGAGCCGAAAAAAACGCGTCGCGTTTCTTTTAGCCACTACTTTGATCAATAATGACCCGCATATGTAACCAAGAAATGAGTAGCTGAAGCAGTATGTAATGTTATGTGACCAATTTCTCAATAACAAAGTTGAGGTGAGAGGAAATTGAAAGGTGTTTATTTATTTTTTACAGCTAGCACTATATATGCACATAAATAATGTTTCACACTAGCTCTGTGTAAAGCGGTTTCAAAAATTCAGTTTTAATTTTTAAGAAATCGTATACAATTTTATGTTTGTTATATTTTAATGTCATTTTAGAAAAGTAAATTTTACAAAGAACAACAGGAGCTCAAGAGGTTGAGCGGGTTGTCCAGTAATCGGAAAGTTGCTAGTTCGATCTAGATCCTTGCGCAAGACAGTTAACCCACTTTGCCTGCTGGTGGTGGTCAGCGGGACCGGTGACGCCTGTGCTTGGCAGCCTTGCCTCTGTCAGTGCACCCCAGGGCAGCTGTGGCTACATCGTAGCTCACCACCATCAGTGTGTGAATGTGTGTGTGGATGGATGAATTATATACTGTGGTGTTAATCGCTTTGGAGTCCTCTGACTCTGAAAGTTGCCTTACAAGGGCGGGTCATTTATCCTTATCATTTATCAAATAAGTACAACAATACAAGCTGTAGGAAATAAGAGCCAATGGTATTAAAGAAAACAAAAATTAATACTGGTTTGTTAACACGGCCATTCACTGAAGAGAAATGCCTTTTTAAAGAAATGTAAAAAATGATCTGTGCTCGTAATGTTACAGCAAACACATGCCACGTGTGATAAGGGTAATGAAACTGTTGTCATTATTAATGTTACAGCTATCGATACAAGTAGCCCACTGTTGACGTTAATGTTAGGATCGATGGCAGTAGGGCTGCACGTTATTAGGCAAACCTGCGAAATGCGATAACAGTGATTAATATTGCGACGACGATATTACTTGTGATAAATAAAAACTTAACTCAGGAACAAAAATAATAAAAAATAAAAAAGTGACAAAAAATCATAAAAATGAGAAAAGCAAAAGATGTGAGGAAAGGGAAAAAGAAAATGAACAAGAAAAGGCAATCAGTGGATCCCGGGAAAAGCAGAATCAGCAGAAAGAGCAGAACAAAGCTAACTCAGGTGTTTGCTAACCATCAAAATTAAGTGCCGTCCGCCTCAGGGGCGGGCATCTAACCTATGAGAACCCACCCAATTGGCCAAAGGGGTGAAGAGCTCTGTTTGATTTGTTAAAAAAACATGCTTCCGTTTGACAGAATGCATTATGTGTAGCAAACATTTGAACTGACCATTCGTTGCGATGTTTATGTTCTTTGCAATATGCATATTGCGCATGCTGATAGCGTGATGATATATTTGCGATATATTGTGCAGCCCTAGATGGAAGGTT
Organism: Nothobranchius furzeri; assembly: GCF_043380555.1. Taxonomy (NCBI): domain Eukaryota; kingdom Metazoa; phylum Chordata; class Actinopteri; order Cyprinodontiformes; family Nothobranchiidae; genus Nothobranchius; species Nothobranchius furzeri. Next base: position 32,939,635 of record NC_091755.1, read on the forward strand.
CTACCTTGCAGATTTTGCACATGCTTTTCTTAAATTCTTATGAAATGCTCACAAACATTCTAGGTTTGTCACTGGCTCGCCGTGATTGTTTCGGGTTTTCCGGTGATGCCATGGTTGATTCCCGAGTGCCACTAATGTGTGTGCATGTGAAGGCAGGTGAAGCTGTAAAGGGCACAGCAGCAGTTTTAAGAAAAAGACCAGGACTAAAAAAATGGCCAGTGTTGTCCGTTTTTAAACTTGTTGATGATTTTGGTAGTCGTGACTAGGGCCCGACCGATATGCTTTTTTGGGACTGATACGATATAAAACTTTTAACAAAGGCAGATAGCCGATATAATGGCAGATAAATCTCCCTCACAAAAAAAAATAAAAATGTTCTTAAGCTTAAACCCTTCATTCTCTGCCTTTTCGTTGCAAACTTATTTCTCTGTTACACACCAAAGAACTGTCTCAATAACTCACTAGGGTTTCCAAGTAATGCAAATAAGATTTATTTAGCAGATCTCAAAAACAGCAGAACACACAAGCTCAGTCACAGAATAAATCTAACATTCAAGTTTTTTCTTGTAAACTGTGGTTTCCACAAATACATTTTAACTTAAAGGAATATTCCACCACTCAGTAAAATCGTGTCTTGTTAAGATTCCCCAGAGTTAGACAAGTCAGAAAAAGCATTTTATTACCAGCCCAATATGATCTGGCAGCAGTTGGTTTTCTTAGTTTAGCATAAAACAATGCAAGTGAATTCACATACATTGTAGTGTTTTTTTATGTAGGTGAATGCAAGCCTTCCCTTCCATTGCTTAATGCTAAAACAACTGGTTGCAAAATGTTTTTTCTGACTTAGCTAGCTCTGGGGAATCTAACAACACACACAAGTTTAGGGACAGAAGATCCCTATAAGAATATTAAAATAATTAAAATGCAGCAATAAATAAAACGTAATACTTGTGCTTCGTAACACTCTGTGGAAGTTAACTTGGTGAACTCATTCACCCTGGACAAGAAATAATTGCACATAAGAAACATAAATAATAAATAAATAAATAAAAAGTTCCAAAACAATAATTTGTGTTCAAAGTTCAAAGGAGTGGAGCCACACAACATGAGTTAATAAAGCTGGCGCCATCTGCTGGATAGGTAGCGCAATATCGGCCGTCTTTTTGGCCGATACTACTAATGACTCCAATATCGGCCGGCCGATATATCGATCGGGCCCTAGTCGTGACTTATCAATTAATCTTCGTAGCATTACTTTCTTTTACAAGGCAATAACCATCATGTTTTCTCATGATTATACTTTTACTTTTAACTTTTTTCAGTCTATTTTGTCACAGAACATAACCACATTATTTTCTTATGTTAAAACATAACAGTAAATGAAAAAAAAAGATTATTTTTGCAACAAATATTAGCTGTCTAATGCTAACATCATGCCACAACTGGCAATTATACCCAATTGCCATCTACGATCTCACTGTTAAGCCAAAATAGTAAACAAAAGTTAAAAATCATGCATTAGATTGGTGGTTGTCCATAGATTGGAAGGTGAGTGACTCAAGAGTATCTTTGGGCAAAAGGCATAATGTGCTTTGGTGCATGAGTGACAACCCATTGCTTCCCAGGGGTGGGCCATATTTTGTCCTTGCATAACTTAAACCAGCTCATGGTAAAACTTTAAATAATATCATTAATAATTGCAACGTTAATGCTGTCTGCGGTTAAGATTTTGTACAAAGAATGTTCATCTCACTGTTGCTGCTGCTAGGTGGTATTCTTTATAGCATGACCTACTGTCCAACAACAGAGGTACTGCAGTGACTTTAGCAGGTCACACAAGCATAGAATATTGAAGTAACTCACTCACATCATGACCAACACACATTATTTTATTCTTGACCTGTTCACTTCAAAGTTTCTTGTAAAAGTCTGTAATAGCAACGCATTGGGAATTATGTAATCCAAGTTTATCAAAACAAGACAAAGTAACTAAACATTTGTAATACTTCAAAACCATTCATTTCTGTGTGTTTGTAGTATGGAAGAAGGGGATGTTGATCTATCTGTTGCACCGGATTCTGTTGTGGCGGGAAAGAAGGATGATAAAGATGCTGAGTGTGACGTTAAATGGACACAGGAGGAGGTTAGTGAAAAGACTTTTGGGAACTGTTTTTAAAATGTGATTATTTTAGTTATGTGACTTATTTTAACCCTTGTTGCTGTGAGATTGTGCTGTTTAAACTAGGGCTGCTCGATTATGGCAAAAATAATAATCATGATTATTGTGACAGAAATTGAAATCTCGATTATTTAAGACTATTTTTCAATTAACATTGATTTTATTTGTTTTTATTCAGTCATAAAATTGCTCAGGGCACAATCAGGACAAAAATAAATGAGAAACAAGATGATCACTAAAATAACTCCTGATTCCCAGTTTAAAAAGACCAATATAATTATAGCTCATAGTTTGTGACCCAAGGGCTATAGACCTTGGTTTAACTCATTTAAGTCTAACCAGTACAGACGCAAATACCAATATCTTGCAAATACTGACAGCAAGAATTATACAGTGGCATTTATAACAAATAAATGCAAATAAATTGATGATCACAAAATTTTGCATAATATGTATTTAGTCATGTCAATGTGCTGTAGGAGCGTGCACTAGCACAGTGTCCTCAGAGAGATTAGTTATCAGCGTGAGGAACTTATTTCTACCTTATTTATAAACTATTTATTTACAGGTCCATCAGTTAATGTAAAAATTGTCCCAACCACAGCTGCACCCCATCCCCCCAACCCGGTCTCACAGCAATCAGGGGCAAGCTGCACGTGTGTTTAGCGCGCCGCACGCGCACATTTAGCCATTTTTAGCAGCTCAGGAGCCTGCAGGTATGGTGTGTGTCACTCAGTCTGTTTAATCCAACAGGGAGCCGGCTCTGAGAGACGATTCTTTAGCGACTGACACATCACTACATCATTCCCTTTCCTAATGTCCTGAAGAACGGTCCGGAGCGCAGGCGGAGTGTTTAGCTAACCTGCAGGAAATGTCGACGACAGTTATCCAGAAAGTAGCTAAGGGTTACCAGAGATGTTTCTGAGGTGTTCGCTAGGTACTTTTAAGATTTAAAAAGTCAAGAAGGGGGTCTGAAAAGCTGTTAGAAATAGAATCAAAGTCGCTAAGTTGGCAACACTGTGGGACGAGCGCTTCATTTACAACTCAGGGCAGCGCAAGTGGGAGGAGCAAATAATCGGCTTGTTTTGTTTTGATAATCGTTCAAAACTCAGATCGTAATTGGGATTAAAATTCGATTAATTGGGCAGCCCTAGTTTAAACTGGTTTATCTTGCTGGTTTTCAGGATGAAAACCTCAAAATCCTGATTAACAACTTTGGAAGGAAAGACTGGAGAACAATTGCTAGTTTTTTACCGGTAAGTACTCATGGAAGCAAAATTCAGTAAAAGCGAAGGAGATAAAGTAAATAATTTAACTTTCTAAAACAGACAATAACACTGAAACTTTTTGTTCAAGCTATGTCGTGCACCAAAGTGCTAACTGTTCTTCTTTAAACAGGGGCGAACAGAATTACAATGTATGAATCGCTGGAATAAATACCTGGGTCCTGAATTAGCGAAAGGAAGCTGGACTAAAGAGGAAGATGATAAGGTGATTGAATTATTAAAAAACACACTTACAGAATTTTTCTTTCTTTATGAGACTAGAAGCTGTTGAACTCAATGTTTATTATGAAAAATGTGGAAGTTCAACATAGCTCTTCTAAGTTTTGTGTAGATTTGTTTTTTCCCTGCACACGCGGCAACACATCATGCAACTTTAGGATCTATATTAGCTGCCCTGTATTTCCTGCACAGATATAAGTCCTGTTTTCTTTACTGTCTGCAAAAATGTTTCCATTCAGATGATTGTGACTGTCGTTAGGGATGCTCCGATCACTAGATTTTCAATTGATCAGAATCGGGTTGAAAAGATTGTATTTAACCTGATAAAACAGCAAATGTGACCTTTTAAATTAATAGATAAATATTTTCAAACAGAATAACAACAGCTTAGCTTTAACTTCAACTAGTTCCTATAAATCAATGTTCTTTGTTTCTTGAACGACGACAACTCCAATTTACAGCTAGCAAGCTAATGCAGAGCTAGCATGTAGCCTCATGAGAGTGAAAACTTCTGCTGTGTGGAATTATTTTTAACTGGACAGCAAAGGCAGTGAAGCAGCTACTTGTAATGTGTGCATACTGGTACTTTTGCATCTATCTGCAGCATTCGACACGATCGATCATGACATTTTGATCACAAGACTTCACACTTGGGCTGGCATTTCAGGCACAGCCCTAGATTGGTTTAGGTCATACTTTTGTAACAGGTCTGCTAGGGTCATGTTGGATGGCTGTTCATCCGAGTCACAGCCTCTACGTTGGGGTGTCCCACAAGGTTCAATTCTCGGCCCGTTACTGTTCAACCTCTATATACTGCCCTTCGGAGCCATTTTCAGAAAGCACGCTGTCTCATAGCATCTTTACGCTGACGACTGTGAAATCTATTTTTCATTTAAGCCAAGTCAATCAACGAAAGTTCTGTCTGATTGTATCCTTGAGGTCAAGCAATGGCTAGCTGATAACTTCCTCCATCTCAATGACTCCAAAACTGACTTAATCGTTTTCAGTCCTTACAGTACCACGGCGACTCATCAACCTGACCTCAACTATCTCTCACCTAATGTATCCTCTGTAATCTCCAACCTTGGAGTAAAAATGGACCAGGCTCTGAAGATGGATGCCCAGGTCAATAACACAGTTAAATCATGTTTTTACCAACTAAGACGCATCTCGAAACTAAAGCACATCCTGAGTGTACGTCTTCTGAAATCGGTGGTCCACACTTTCATCACTTCACGGCTGGATTACTCTAACTCCTGCTTATATGGCATCAGTAAAGCAGCTCTTTCTAGACTTCAGCTGGTCCAGAATTCTGCAGCTAGGTTGCTGACTGGAGCTGACAGAAGACAACACATTTCTCCAATTCTGAAATCTCTCCACTGGTTGCCCGTGCAGTTCAGGATAAACTTCAAAATTATGCTTCTCACTTACAAATCCTTGAACCATCAAGCTCCTCCATATTTCTGTGAACTTGTCCATTACTACAACCCGCCGCGTGCTCTCAGGTCTGAAGATAAGCTCCTCCTAGCTGTTCCGAATTCACGTTTAAAAAGCCGTGGAGAAAGGGCTTTCTCTGTCTGTGCACCGACGCTGTGGAACGCATTACCACTGTTAGTGAGGCAAGCACCAACAGCTAGCATTTTTAAATCACGCCTGAAAACTCACTATTTCAACCTAGTGTATACCCCATAATTATGAACCTCTTTACACTTACATCTGCACTGTTTAAAAATGGACTTCACTAGGGTTGTCACGGTAACCGGTATAGCGGTAAACCCCGGTAAAAAAGTTGACAATAAAAATAACCGTCCAGTTTTTAAAAAACTAGATTATCTCGGTGGGTTTACCGTGGCCGCGGTTTCGGCGCGGTGACCCTTACCAGCCACCGTCGCTTCAGCTGAAGTTCCCGCGGCGCGCACACGCACTTTTTAGTTTGCAACGGCACCAAAACTTTGAAGCTGAAATAATGGCCGAAGGAGGAGACAGCAGCGCCCAGGACATCCATCAGCCCTCAAAGAAGACTAAATCGGAAGTATGGGCATATTTTGGATTTCTGAAAAATGCTGAGGGACAGTTAATAGAAGACTGCTATCCCGTTTGCAGAACGTGCAGGAAACAAGTGTCTGCAAAAGGCAGCAACACTTCGAATCTAATGGCACATCTGCGTGACCATCACCCACGTCTCTACAGCCAGTGCAAGGTAAGTTAACATGAGCATTTTAGCTGAAATGCATGACGTGAGGACTTTTGGTTGAGGGAGAATGCAAGGAGTCACTATATCCTGCATCCGCAGCGTCCTCTGCCAGCATTTAAACCGTGTCACGGACACCCTGTTGCTGGATGAAGCATCTTATTTGTTGATGATGAAGAGAAATATACAATTAGTTCCGTGTCATTGATTTGTTTACTTATTCAATGCCATTTATACTTGAACATTTGGATTTGATTACATAGTGTAGTAGTTATTTTAGTAATTTGTTTAAAGTGGCTATTTATTTTAAATACATATTTTTTAAGGTTGACTTGTACAGTGCTCAAGTCAAGTGTGGACTGGAGTTTTAGATTTTCATTTTTATAATGAAGAAAACAAGTATATGAGAAAACAAGTGGTGTTTCTTTGATTTGTTTACATATTGTTTATGTTTTGAATGTTTGGATTTGTATAATTTAAACCTGCACTGACTACTGTAACATGTTCCAGAAAAATAAGCTGTTTGTTCCTTTACTTGTGAAAAGTTGCACTTTTGCTAAGGCTTTGTGTTATTTTAGGTTTAATAAACACTGTTAAACCTTTTCAGAACTATTTCAGTTTGTGTAGAACAGGACTATCAATGCTTTCTGAACATATGCAACACCGTTTAAAAAATACCGCGAAAATACCGAAAACCGTGATAATTTTGGTCACAATAACCGTGAGGTTAAATTTTCATACCGTGACAACCCTAGACTTCACAATTATCAACTTCCGTACTATTGAGGTTTATTCTCCCTGTGTCTTATTGATTTTTAGCTGTTAGTTTTGGGAATTTTGTTGTATTTCCTTTTTATCTTTTATCTGTGTTCTACATGTTTGTATAACGCCGGTTTAATTAACTAACATTTTTAGTGTACAGCGCCTTGTTTGGTTGTAATGCCTTGTGAATGTGCTTTATAAATAAAATTGGATTGGATTGGATGGATACTGTGTATTTTGTGTGACAGAGCTGCCCGATATGCAGCCTTCAAAACCAACTATTTCTCTTTCGACTTTCCCTTTAGGGGTCGCCACAGGAAATCACCTTTCTCCATTTAGTCGTGGTCCACCAATAATACTCCCAGTTCAATGCGGCAACGCAGACAAAAACAGGGGCAGCTGACACCAAAAGATAACATTAATAAACAAAGAAAATGCAGACGGACAGGAAATCGTCTGTGTCTGCAGTCTCCTGCAAGACACAGACGAGAAAGTAAGGAATTTAAAATATGAATGATGAGGCTAATTTTAAATATATTGATGTTAACATTTTTCTTGTCAAACTTCCTGAAACGGGTGATGCTTTGAAGCAGATAACGATTTTAATGCATTGATGAAGAATCGAATCAGGACTCAGTATTAGGAGGTACTCAAAACAAATGACTCAGTTGGATTGGGACCAAAACATGTGATTGGAACCTCCTCATTTCTCATAATTTATCTTGCAAATGTTGCAGCCTTATTACGTTGGTATTGCAAAAAATAACATTCTATTTTATATTTGTTAACAGTTAACAGAAATGGTGGCAAAGCATGGCACCAAAAACTGGGGCGCAGTTGCCAAGCACGTGAATGGGAAGGTGGGGAAGCAGTGTCGAGATCGCTGGTATAACCACCTTGACCCGTTTATTAAGAAGACCACCTGGAGTGAGGAGGAAGACCTCATCATCTACAAAGCTTCATTTATTCTTGGTAATCGGTGGACAGAGATTGCCAGGCTTCTCCCTGGAAGGTGAGTTGGCCCGTTTGGTTAACAGCATGCTTCATTTACAGGAAGATTCAGATTTATTTTGTTTTTTTCTCCTGCAGATCGGATTTTGCTGTAAGAAATCGCTACAACTATGTAATCAAACGTAAAGGAGAGATGGATATGTTCAAAGAAGACTTTGACAAGGTTTCTCTTGAGATTGAAAACTATATGGATGGAGAGGTTAGTGAGACCATTTTTTTACTCATCCAGTTTGTTATTTTTTGAAGTATTTTTAGCATTGCTACCTGTATTTTTACACTGTTTGTTCTCCAACAGGCCGACTTCAAGTGCGACGTTGTAATAGACGCTAATCCGGTGTCTCCTGAAGTTGTGAGTTTTGAAAAGGCTGAAAGCATCACTGTTGTGCCAAGCCTCCCTGGTGGTAGGTTTCACCATCGTCCCTCTTTATGCTCCAGGATGTGTTTCAGGTCACGGCTCAGAAAGTAAAGCAGGAAAAGGGGCGTGAAAAGGCAAAGCAAAAGACAGCCGCTCAGACGCGGCAAAATTCAGCATCAAGAAAAGAGGAGGCCCCCCCCAGTTCTTGTTTGCCTCCCAGCTCAAGTTCCAGTCCGAGCTCCGTTGCGGCATCAGGTGCTGTTCTGGTGGACCAGAAGAGGTTCGCTGAGGCAGCATTGAAGATGATTGCTGAAGACATGCTGCCACTCAGGTAGTTGTGCTGCTAATGATTCACACATTCTGTTGATATTATGAATTCCTCACTGGAAGCATCTTCTCTTTTCACAGTTTTGTTGAAGGTACGGGATTCAGATGCTTTATGAATACAATCAACCCCAAGTACAATAAGCTCTCCCAGCGCGCCATTGGCCTCCTGCTCTACGAGGAGGTAGAAAGATCCATTAAACCTCAGCTCATCCGTGACCTCAAACAGTCCCTCACTAAAACCAAAGATGGCGGGAGCATCATTCACGTCACTTGTGACCTGTGGGCAGGAGATCAGTCCAAGCAAGTGGATGATCCTGTCCTCGTTACGCAGCTCCACTTTATCAATGACTCCTGGCAGATCCGCCGTCCCATTGTGGCCTTTCGTCACCTCAACCGCAAAAACCTCAACGATTCGGTGGCCAAGGGGGTTGAGGGAGTGCTGCTGAGCTACGGTCTCTTTTCTCACAGCATCGGCTACGTCCTCACCAACCAGGCCAAAGAACTCTTATCTGGAAACAACATTTTCTGTGACTACAAGATCGTGTGTTCACCTAACAGGGGAGAAACCGATGGAGATGAAATATCGGCCTTTCTGTCAGACCAGATGTGCGAAGAAGGGTCCCCGTTTTCATCACTGCAGATTGGAACAAGAAGCATATGTGTCACCAGAGAGTTGCAGATTGTGATCAGGGATGCCCTGAAGAATTCCAGGGTAGTCGAGAACCTGCTCTCACAGGTCCACAATGTGGTGGCGTTCTTTAGGAGTAGCGCCTTCTGGGGCGAGGTGAGAGAACTGAATCCATTAGGAAATTTTCTTTTTCTCCGATTTAAAATCAGATGTGCTGAAGATGAGAAACAAACATTTTACTAAAAGATTCCAATTTAATGTTTTGTTCTAGGCTTTGTTGAAGGAAAGCAACGTGTCTCTGTGCCCGTCCTCCAGTAACTGTCGCTGGAACTCCATGATGCTGTCGTTGAGACGGATGGTTCGGGAGCCCACCTGGAGCCACATCATGACTCTCCTGGCCCAGGCTCGTATAGAAGCCACAGACTTGTCCAGTGCTCCTCCTCTGGTCATGGTCAAGAGGGAGCAGGTGGTTGATATTCTGGGTCTGCTCGAGCCGTTTGAGGAGGCCTTGCAGGTAACGTGGTGATCCAACGAGAGCGAACACTCTTGGATGCCTCAATTGTAGTTTTGTCGGTGGAATTTATCAGTAATTTATTTTCTTCTCTCAACTCAGTCCCTTCAAGGAAATGGTGTGACCATCTCTCTAATCATACCGTGCCTCATTGGCCTTGATAAGAATTTGGAGAACCGTGTCACCAACTACACACACTTCAGCAAGGCGCTGCGAACAGGACTCCACACACACTTCCAGTCTCTGATGTATGAGACTGATATCGTTCTTGCTACTGTACTTGACCCCAGACTGAAACTACAGGTACTGATAGTAGTACAGCATTGTGGCATTGTAACTGGACTGTGATACAGCTATACTGCGATCTCTGTTGAAATTCACTGACTTCTCCCACCTTTTTAGCCATTTCCTCCTACTAAACCAGAAGTGGACTCAGAATTCCTAAAACCTCCCTCGAAGTCCGAAGTTTACAACATCATAACAGGAACCCTGGGGGCCAGGAAGTCCCCAGGATCTACCCCTGATAAAGAAGAGTCAGAGCTGGTGACCCAGAACACCGGAGAAGAACCCACAGAAATGGAAGCAGCTGGTGGCAACTGTGATGAAGTCCACAGGAACAACCTCAAGCGTAAGAGCATCTTCAGCTCCTCCCAGTCTCCTGCGAAAATGGTGAAGACTTCAGAGATTGATCAGTACCTTTCTGAGCCAGTGTGGGAATGCGGATCCAGTCTTACTTACTGGAAATTTGGCTCTCGTTTCCCTCAGTTGCAAGACACTGCCAAGAAGCTGCTGGTAGCACCGGCTTCCTCTGGGGGCTTCGACCGTCTTTACCCAATGGCGACATGTATTGTTAGAGCCAAGAGGAACCGTGTACCTCCTCACACTACAGAGAGACTGCTTCTGTACAAAAACTCAGCTAAAACTAGCTCCGTTAAGAAGATCGTTGTAGTTCCAACTCAGCCAAAGGTGAAGCAACAGTAGTCTGGTTTTTATCCAAAGGTCAGCTTCCTAAAGTATTCAGAAAATGTGTAGTTGCCATTTTACTTTGCATTGAATTGATAAAGTATAATTCTGTTTAGACTGAGTTATTTTTTTTTTATCTTGTCGTTTTGGTTTAAAGATAAAACATTTTGAATTGTTTGAACTGGCGGCTGAAAAATGGTAACTAAACATTTTCTTCCTTATGTGATTGTTTTTTTTAAACAAGAACATATAAGGAAATGTGCAGAATTTGTATATTGTCTGCTGTTATTGATCAGATCAAGAGACCAACTAATGAAATGAACTTTGACCTCTATGCCTTTTCAGACTAATACTTTAAAGTACATTGATAGTGTACTTTTGTACATTATTATTGCATCCCCATCAGTACCTATCAACAGGTTTTTAATTATCTCAACATCTAGATTTTTGGGAACATTTACAAGTTGTTGCCCAAGTAATGTTTCTCAAATTAAATAGATGTTGCTTTATTTTTATTTTTTGTAAGGCAGTGTTTATTATAAATTTACAGATGTTCAATATTTTCTTATTTGCTATTGGTGTTATTTTCTGATTTAACGGTTTTTGTTCAGCTATCTAAAGGGAAGATCTGATCCAAAAAGGTTTGTTTCACACTGCTTACTGGATTGCATTTATGATTTTGTTTTGCGTAAAGACGACACCACTGATTTTGACATTTTGTTAAAATCCCAAAAATGTATTTGTATGAAATAATAGTTTTCTGTATTTAAAGAGCAAGTCACCCCCAAATCACATTTTTTTGCTGATAAACTATATAAAGGAGTGTCTAACCGTGCTACAGACACATGTAGACAATAATTTGGCAGCTCAGTGGATCTTGGTTAAAATTCAAATATTCTGCCTACGACTGTCAGCGTTGCGCCGTCGTCAGGGAAAATTCTGCACTGTATCTGAATTTAAATCTGCCACTGCTATTGGCTAAGAGGTATGCTATGATGTCATCTGGTACATTATGATGTCATAATGGCATTGTGAGCCTGTGTGTGTATTTGTTAGCGGCTCCGCCCTCTCGCTCTGCCAAGCAACAGCATTTGTTGCATTTTTCAAACATGAAGTGGGAGTGAGGTAAGTTTCTTGTAGGGGGTGACTTGCTCTTTAAGTGTTCATAGAAATAAATCCCCGAATAAGTAAAAGGAGGAGTTTGATAATGGAAATGAAGATCCCATCTGGCAGAAGGCTCAGATCCATTTGGACCAGAACCTCTCGCCACAAAAACAGTTTCTTCCCCTCTGCAGTTGGACTTTTGAATGAAAATCCTAGGGCAGCCCACTCAAGTTGATTGGTCCCAGTCACGTGACCCGATGCTGTGCTTGAGACATTCAGAAAACACTCAGATTAGTACCTACACGGGGTAGATAGCTGCTTCTCTAATTCCTGCCACTTTTTACATTAATAATTTTATCCTGAGTGTTTTATTAGTTCTTATATTGCTTATCTCTTAATTTTTTTCCTACCTTCTGCACCAAAATACCGCAGCAATTTCCTAATGTTGTGACTTGGCACACATATGGCAATAAAAACTTCTGATTCTGATTCATCACTGCTGTTATGTTTAGATATAGGAAGGCTCCTCCTCTTCCGGTCGGCGCGTGGGACGCCGGAACAAAAAAAAATTGTTTTTAATCCGCTTTGCTGCCACAGCCACGATTTGAGCCTGCTGTCTCTCTGTGGTTAAAAGCAAAGGCCTTGATTAAACTTGTTCAAAGTCACTATTGTTGCACAAAGAGCAACAATAGTGCACTTAGGTTAAGTGCAGGTCTTCTGCGTCATACGTAAACAACGTCACGTCCCAAAATACTTCCGGGTTCATGAGTTCTTGCACGTGCTTGGTGGAGTCGCTGCGCGTGAGCTAGCAAACACATTTTCCTTCGTTTGAAGCTTTGAAGAACGACAGAGAGACACCGACCGGATAGGTGAGGTGTCGCAGAGCTAGCTAGCGGTGGGTACGGTTTACGTCATGGCTCTGTACTTGAACGCCGCGCAGATCCTGGAGAAATCCGAGAGGAAACAGGGCGCTTTGAAAACACTCGTTTACGACAGTAAATTTTCCAACATCAAGCAGCTGTTTGCTCTGGTTTGTGAAACGCAAAAGTTTTCTCCCGTCCTGGAGGAGATCATCGTCTCCACAAAACTGCTCAAACACACCAAGCTGAAGATGCACCTGGCCAAGGTGCTGGTCTACGACCTGCTGATGGGCCAGGGGCTGAAGTGCGGAGGCTCCTGGAAGGCCACCATGATGAAGCACCGGTCCAGGCTGCAGGCACAGCTGGCTCGCATGAAGGTGAAGCAGAAAGTCAGCAGGAATCAAGACCTCCTTCCAGTCAGCGCCCAGCAGTCTGCTAAAGACCAGCTGCCCAGGTATGTGCGTGTGAACACTCTGAAGACCACCGTGGAGGACGTAGTGGACTACTTAAAGAGAGATGGCTTCTGTTACCGGGGACAAGCTCTCAAGCTGGGTGATTTAAAACTGGAGAAAAAGGACTTCGTGAAGGACCTGCACTTACCAGAACTCTTGGCTTTTTCTTATAAAACAGACTTTCATGACCACTTCCTGTACAAAGCAGGTCACATCATTCTGCAGGACAAAGCCAGCTGCCTGCCGGCTTACCTCCTCCACCCTCCACCTGGTAGTCATGTCATCGATGCCTGTGCTGCTCCGGGCAACAAAACCAGCCACCTGGCAGCTGTCATGAAGAACAAAGGTAACCTGTTTGCCTTTGATTTGGACGCCAAACGTTTGGCCACCATGTCTACACTGCTGCTGAGAGCAGGAGTCACCTGTCATCAGCTGGCCAACCAGGACTTCCTAAAGGTGGATCCTGACAGCCCAAAATATAAAGATGTGGAATATATCCTGCTGGATCCCTCCTGCAGTGGATCAGGTACCCAGTCATACCTGTGCGTGTTTATAATTTGTCAAATAAACCGATACATGTCTTTTTTTATTTTTTATTGTGTTCAGGTATGGTGTGCCTGCGGGACAGCGGCCCTGTTGACCAGGAGGAGGAGAATGCTCGTCTAGCCTCCTTGGCCTCCTTTCAGCTGCGATGTCTGAACCACGGGCTTAAGTTTCCCCGTCTGAAGCGACTGATCTACTCCACCTGCTCCATCCACAGCCAAGAGAACGAAGAAGTTATAAGTGCCTGTCTGTTGCAGAACCCCCATTTCAGGTAGCAGCAGCACACTTGAGAATATTCCCACAGGAATAATCTCAGAAACGCACAGAATTACCCATCCTTCCATCCATTTTCTGAACCCGCTTGTCCACGTAGGGTCGGGGGGCTGGTGCCTATCTCCAGCGGTCAACGAGCAATCAGGCGGGGTACTCCCTCGACAGAGAGTCAGTCCATCACAGGGCAACAGAGACACACAGGACAAACAAATAACGCACACACACACCTAAGGACAATTTAGACAGACCAGTCAACCTAACAGTCATGTGTTTGGACTGTGGGAGGAAGCCGGAGTACCCGGAGAGAACCCACGCATGCACAGGGAGAACATGCAAACTCCATGCAGAAAGATCCCAGGCTGGGAAGCGAACCCAGGACTTTCTTGCTGCAAGAACCACACAGAATTATACTTAAAAAAAAATGTATTTATTTTTTTGTCTAGGTTGGTGCCGCTGCTTGCTGAGTGGCCTAAGCGAGGCCTGGAGCCGTTCTCACAGTGTCTGCGTGCCAGCACCTCAGAAACTCTCACTCACGGCTTTTTTGTTGCTCTGCTCGAAAAGCACCGAGAGGCTGAGAGAGCAGAGCCACAATCTGCTGTTCAGACTAGGTGAATGCTTGTGTAATGTTTATTTCATTTTAATAATGTTATAAAACCCTTATGGTATATTTAAGTTATTTACTTGCTTGCAATTTTTTGGGTAGTAATGGTGTCTTAAATAGATTTTTATTTTTTTTATTTTATGTAAATGAAAATGATTTTTTGCTGCATGTATTCATGCATTTCTTTCTACTTGTTAAGCAGGCCTTTGTTGTAATAATTTGATTAGTGTACAAAGCTGCTGCATAATTAATCCTGTCTTTTGTTTTCCTTGGCACAGTGACATGGAGGTGACACCGGCTGCTCCGTCTATCGGTGAGGAGTTACCTGCAGCTTCAGAAGAAAACTCTCAGGCATCCGATTGTGAGGAGAAACCAGCGTTTGCTGCGAGAGAAACTGACAATTTACCCAACAAGAAGAAGAGGAGAAAGAAAAAAATGGCCAAGTTAGAGTGAAATTTACAATGGGACTGGTGAAGTGTGTCTAAAAGGAAACATTTTGTTTTGTAACAAACAATAAAGTAAATATAATTGAATGTTATTGCCTCACATTTCATTTGATCTGTTGCTTGATGGACTTTGGTAAATGAAAGTTTTTTTTTTTTTTACAAACCATAAACTTGTCCAGTAGGTGGCAGCAGTCAGTTAAAACCATCGTTAAAACACGGTCAGGTGTGTTGGATAAAGTCACCCTTTTCGTCAGAGTTCTGTTGCAGAATCGCAGCGTTTATGGTAAAGTTTTTTATAAATTTGAAAGCGGTTCTTTATATATTTCAAAACAAGGGTTTAAATTTAATGATGCGTGTTTCAATAAAGTGCCTTGTAAAAGCAGTTGTTTAATTCCGTAGCCTGGTAAGCTAGTCTAACAATTATCACCACAAATATGAACTCTACATATAAAGGAGCTAATTATGTGTTGATTCAAAGTTACTAAACCATTTGTTTAATCCTCTTTTTAAATATATATACAATCATTTTAGGAAAAGGGGCCACTGCCTTCTACCAGATGCTACGTCGGCTGCTTTAGAAGATACGGGTGCTGTTTTTTAGCACAACACCACAACCCGTTTTGTAACCCCCTTACGCAAAATCTTGGATTAACGTTGTGCTCTTTGTGCAAAAATAGTGACTTTGAACAAGTTTAATCAACTTTAGTTGGAGTGAAACTTCAAGAAAGTAGAAAGTAAGTACTTGTTAGCTTAATTTCAGATGTGAATTTGTAGTCAGATGTCAACATAGCTGTTATAAAAGACTGTATGTGAAACAAATGCTGTAAGCCTTCTTTTCCTTTCTGGTGGAAGTAGGAGTTTCATCCCTCCACTGACTGCGGGATGTCCTCTGTTCCTAAAGTGAGGCTGGCAGAAGGTCTGGAGATCTGCAGGATCCTGAATGGGATGTGGCAGGTGTCTGGAGGGCATGGAGCTGTAAACAACACCAAAGCAGGTAAACAAAACAACCACATGGTCAATTACCAAACCAACAAGCAACAAATAGAACTTTCATTCGTGAATAATGTTGATTTTTGTGGCATTTTGTAATAGTAGCCTAATCTAGGCAAAAATTCCTGGGCTGAGCTTATCTCTGTACAACACATTTCCTTATTGACGATGCTGGTTACTCTCATCTCTTCAGTTGAAGCCATGCAGGCCTACATAGATGCTGGTCTCACCACATTTGACATGGCAGATATTTATGGGCCTGCAGAAGAAATATTTGGGCTCTTCAACAGCCAGGTGCACACACAAATGCACACTTTTAGCAGAATATTCAAACTATTTGTTGCATTTGATTAGAGTCCGTCCAAATATTCCTTTAAGCTGTATTATCCTTACTATGTGTAACAAATTTTTATTATTGCAAATTAATATTTAATTCAATTTCAGCTGCATGATGGGTGTGAATGCTTAGGATCCGTAACTAAATAAGATACTTACTTGACCAACTAATTAGCATCCTAGATGCTCATATCTATTTTTGGACCACTGGCATCAGTTTTACTTTGATTATCTTTCCTAATCTTTAGCTGAAGTCTTCAGGAAATGTGGTGCCAGCTCTGCAGGGTTTAACAAAATATGTGCCGAGACCAGGAGCCATGGAGCGTAAGGTGAGGAGTTTACTGTCTGCTGGTGTTTTTACATCCACCAGGGAGCAGATTTTTATTACAATTGTCCCAAGAAAATCTGCCTTTTTAGCTGTTTCTTACCAAAGATGGTGAAACAATTTCAAACATCAGCATAAATGATTATTTTATACTTTTCTTAGAAGCTTATGTCTGTGTGCAGGTGGTGGAGAAAGCACTGCAGCGCTCCATCACTCAAATGCAGGTAAACACACTAGACTGTGTTCAGTTTCACTGGTGGGATTACAGAGACAAGAGATACCTGGATGCTCTGGGACACCTGTCTGACCTCCAGCAGGAGGGAGTCATACGTATGATCACCCTAATAATAATATTTTTGGGACTTTCAAACTGGAATACAAAAGGATCCTTTTCAATTCTCCAGGTGAGCTCTCTCTCACTAACTTTGACACTCAGAGACTCATGGAAATCACCAGCAAAGGCATCAGGATCTCCAGCAACCAGGTAACACACGTCCACGTGTTAGTGCATCGCTCCATCCTGGTGTTCCTCCGTTTCTCGTTTCACATATGATGTGGTTACCTGTGCAGGTTCAGTACTCTTTGATTGACCAGCGACCTTCAGCGAGGATGGAGCAGTTCTGTGTGGCCAACAACATCCAGCTCCTCACTTATGGGACGCTGGGTGAGATTTAATCTTACAACATTTGCATTGTTTAAATCGGTGAAACATCAAAAATAAACACCTGTCTGGTCTTATTTTCCACCTCTATCCCTGTCTTTAGCTGGCGGTCTGCTCTCTGAGCGTTATTTGGGAGCACCTGAGCCCACCTCTAGGGCGACGCTCTCCACCGCCTCCCTCTCAAAGTACAAGAACATGATCGACACCTGGGGAGGATGGAGTCTGTTTCAGGACCTCCTTATCACCCTGGATGCCATTGCCAAGAGACGTGGCTGCTCGGTGGCCAGTGTGGCGACACGCTATGTGCTGGACCGTCCCGCTGTAGGTGGAGTCATTGTGGGTTGCAGGCTTGGCGTCACGGGGGCGGGGCAACACATCAGTGACAGTCTGAAAAGCT
This sequence comes from Nothobranchius furzeri, assembly GCF_043380555.1. Taxonomy (NCBI): domain Eukaryota; kingdom Metazoa; phylum Chordata; class Actinopteri; order Cyprinodontiformes; family Nothobranchiidae; genus Nothobranchius; species Nothobranchius furzeri. The sequence continues at coordinate 32,957,055 of NC_091755.1, forward strand.
GCAGCCCTGAACTGAAGCTGTTGGCAGAAGATCACGCTGCTATCGAAGCAGTCACCCGCCGCTCCAGGGACCTGATGGAGCTCATCGGAGACTGTGGGGATGAGTACAGGAGCTGAAGATGGAGGGATGGACCAACAGACAGAATAGAATGTTCTAGTCATGATTAAGTGTTGCCAGTTAAACCAATGTGCATGCTTTATGGCCTGTGGGAGGCAACTCACACATGCACTAGGAGAACATCCAAACTCAATGCTCAAAAGCTTCAGCCGCAACCACCTCGCTCTCAGCCAACAATTCTACCAACTGCACCACCTTAAAAGTTCTCTAGTAACCATTTCTATAAAGGCAGTGTCACATTTTCCCAGAGAACTCTTTTAATCTTGTTTACAGACCAGTTATATCACACTAGAAAGAAAGAAAACAATCTTTAAACAATCAAAACCAAGAAATTAAGTACAAAAAAGATTTTGAAAAAATTATTAGAAATTATGTTTTAAATGCAAAAAAAAAAAAAAGTGATTAAAAATGTAAGGAAAGAGGAAAATCAGTGGATCCTGGGACAGGTGGAATAGGTAGAAAGAGCTGAATAAAGAGAGGGTGATGAAGGTCACATCAAAGCCAGCCTGAACAGGTGAGGTTCTGCTGCTTTTTAAAGGAGACCACTGAGTCCGCTGATCTCAGGCTCAGGGGGAGAGAGTTCCAGAGTCTGGGGGCCACAGCAGCAGATGATCTGTCACCCTCGGTCTTTAGTCTGGTGCTTCACATCCAGTAGGCTTTGGTCACTGGACCTAGAATAAAAATAAAACGCAATACAAATACTCTACAATGACACTATTTAGTATGTGATAAAAAAGCTTTGAGGGTACATGTGTGTAAAACGAACCTTTGTGTGAATCAGATGGCACGTTTTAATGTGATACCAGTTGTAAGCAAAGATCGCTAAAGTAGCAATAATTCAGTTTGACAGGAAGCATGTCAGCCGCTCTTTGTGTGTATTTGTGCAAGCGTGCACACGCTTTAGTAATCAGGAATCCACATGACAGCTTGATTGACACACAGAAAGATGCTTCGATGGAAGTTGGACAGAAATACCCAGTGTGAACCTTCAGCATGTAAAGAGCTAATAAACACGAGAACTGAGGAATGGGACGTCCACACACGCAACCTGTCAATTTATGTTATTTGTCTCTTTCTCACGGCCACCGCTGACAGGGTATGTCCACCTCAAACACCAGACCGATCCGGCTCTGTTGTAGAAGATGGGCTTCAAGGTTGTTTAGGATATTCCCATCACGTCTCCTGAGGTCCCTCTCAACATCTAGGCAGGAGATTCTGAAGAGGACATTATCTCAAGGATACCTCATGCAAAGGACATGTTTATGCAACAGTTTATCACAGCATAATTTATTTAATTTAAAAAGTAAACCAGAGTATGTGCAATAGCACAGCACTGTTAGATTGGGTAGTGTGATTTTTTAATGATTGATTTTTTTAAAAATTCAAATTAAATAAGCTCTTCAAAAGATTTTAAAGTGTTTGCTGCAGGAAAGACAGTTTAGCCAACATGAAAATGAGGAGTGGGTTTTGACAACTGAAATTACAAAAGCATTTACAATCAACTTTTATTGAACAAATGAAATATCTAAAATCGTTCATATTAAACTAATTTGGTTGAATATCTGCTTTACAGGCATTGGTGCAAGAAGTGGGTGGGTCTTATGGGCTGCAGCACCCCCTAGTGGTGGCTCTATAAACTCAAATGAAGAAAAAAAACCTGTCCGTTCATTTTCTGTCAGTGTTTGAATTAGGAACTATGAGCTTAAAACAAGCAGTTTCAAAAGGTTGCTGTTTGTGATGTCAAAAATGGGGAAAATAGCATAGAACCACCTCTAGTGCAGGAGTGCTGCTGCTGGAGGAAAAACAACTCCACTCTTAGCCCCTCCTACATATTTGAGCTTCTTAGCATAAAGCAGCTTAAAGTGTGAGTAACACCATAGGTGGAGACGTATTTCAACCAGACTTCCTGTTAGAAAAATACTTCACAAAAAGACATTGAAATGTCTCAGTCGGAAAAAGAGTCCTTGGCATGTGCGCGCACAAAGCGCAGACTCACCGCTCAGGAGAAGAGCAGACACAGAAACTGACTGCAGGAAGGAGGATTTGCTGTTCACAGTGATCACTAGAGAAAAGTGAGGATGCCAGTGGCTCAAAGGCCCAACGCATCAGGTTGAGGTGGCTTGGGCAAGTGATTAGGAAATCTGGATGCCTCCCTGGTGAGGTTTTCCGTGCATATCCAACCGGGGTGAGAACTAAACGAAGACCCAACTAGGACACGCTGGAGGAACTACACCTCTCGGCTGCCAGGGAACACCTTTGGATTCCCCTGGAGGAGCTGGTCCAAGTGGCTGTGAAGAAGGAAGTCTGAGCCTCTCAACTTAGGCTGTTGCCCCCGCGACCTGACTCCGTGTAAGCGGAAGAAAACGGATGGAGTAATGATCATTTATTCAGGTCAAACCCCATAATTTATGTTTTTTCCATTTCTGTTGCGACCAAACCCAAAGTTCGGCAAAGTCTCCCTAGAGGCAAATTATAAATATAATCTGAAAATCACACATTTTAAAGCTCTTGAAACTAAAGTCATTTAAGTACAAAAGAAATAGTACTTTGCCATTCAGCAGCTTTTACACATAATTATTGAACTGTGTGGTATTTAGTACAAACAACTCATTTGAACCATTATAATAGTTCTTCTGGCAATGATAATTTTCTGAAAACGGAATTTAATCATCAGTTGTTTTTGAATTCTTACAGCACAGCGGTCTATTTGAATATATTCTATTTTTGTAGACTACATATGTGCATAAATGTCACAACCTTGTGATTTACACAAAACAGTTTTCTAATGCATTGATTTATTTTCCCTGTTTGAAGTTTTCAGTTTCCTATTATTATCACATTTGCCTGCAAATGTGCACATTGTTAATAACATTACTGTTTCATATGACAGCAACTGAATTTAAAAACAAACACAAGACTTGTTCTTTGCTTCTTGAACAGGTACCAGCTGCAGTCCATGTGAATCTTTCAGTAGCCTTTTAAATGATTTACACACATTAAATATAGAGGACAGACAGAAGCTCGGAGACCGTATGATCCTCCAGCAGTGCACTTAACTACCAGACTGCATTAGGGTGTGTTCACATCAGACCTGTAAGTTATTATAGATGAGGATGTTTCTGCTGACTGCCACTTTAAATCCCACAGGAATTACAGAAAAGTCTTGGGATTGCTGCTCCTAAATTAAAAGAAACGTTTAGTAAATGCCATCAAAATGCTGCAATTAACATTATTTTTGTTTTAATTTATATTATCTTTAAAAATAAATCTAATAGGATAAAAATCATCACTTCATGCCACAGCAGAGAAGAACAATGTCTGACACCAGAACTGTGAAGAAACCATTCTTTTATTTGTGAGAAGCAGTCCCGACTAAGATCAGAGTCAAAAGAGATAAAAACAGTCAGGTGCTCAAACAGACCAAAGCAGAGGTTCCCAACAACCCGCCGGATCTACGTTTGGCACTTTTGCTCTCTGTGTATGAGTTTGAAATGCTGAGCCCAAGAAGAACGAGGGGTTCCACAGGAATCAAACAAAAAAGACTCTGCACCACATTCTGCTTTTTATGGGAACACAAGAGCAGCACCAGAACATTAGAGGTAGGAGGGAACAAGAGTGTGAAGGTGTGATTAACTGTGTGAAGGCAAGGTAGATCACGCTGATCAGCAGGGGCGTGTCCAGGGATTGGCCTGGGGTAGCACATGCCACCCATGGAATCTGATGAGCCACCCCACTGAGTTCCATTGAAATTGACTTTGTATTGTCCACAAAAGACTTGGGATTATAAACCCCTAAACATAAACAGCTCTGTATAAGAAGGGTCAAAGTCGCCTCCAACTCCTGAGGAGACTAAGGTCCTTTGGAGTTAATTCCCTGCAGCTAAAATCCTTTTATCATTCAGTGGTTGGCTCTGTTATCCACTGTTGGGGAGACCATGGACAGCTCCTTCAGAGGCAGACTGAGATCCCTGACCCTAACGCATCCCAGAAGTAAAACAGAACTCTACCATAGATCCTTCATCCCCTCTACAGTAAGAGTGTATAACTCCTCAGTCTAAGCTGTACTGGCATTATCCTGGTACACAAGAACACCAATCCATTAGTCAGTATGCGTTTAGTACTCGTGCAATACTGGATTTACATTACATGTCTGTGTCTCTTGCAGTATGCTACATGGTGTTGGAACCCAAGTTTTTTCTTTTTTATTTGTGGTTTCAGTGGTCGAAGGTTACAATTCTAGATTACTGCCTATGTGTATGCACATGTACCTTTGTTATTCTTTTTCTTCTAATTATTCTCTTAAGTGTTGGTGCTGCTGTAACAACTGAATTTTCTCACTGTGGGACCAATAAAGTCTATTCTATTCTATTAGTAGGCAGTATGCACCTTTACCATTAGCTTCTAGCCCCAGGCCTACAGAACATTTCATTATTATCAGTTTTTTTTATTTTTTTTCATATTGACCTAAATGTTATTTAGAGTCCCATTCCCACTCCACTCCATTTGGTGGCAGTAATGAACCAAAATGGGGCTAGCTAACCACCACAACACAACTAGGAGTTGGAGGTGGAGAAAGAAAAATGGTCTTGGCACAATGTGGAGCTCAATAATTCACTAGAATGCAAAAAATAAAAAGATTTTGTGAGGAGTTATACTCCCCCCACCCCAAAAAAGTGTAACCATAGGGTGTCCCTCTGCATAAACAAGTGCCCAACTTGGGCCACCCCATCTTAAAAGGCCTGGGCACGCCACTGCTGATCAGGTAAATTAGATCAAATCTGCGCTGAGGCTGTCGAGCCACACCTAAAGACCTAAATACAGTTAGAGAGACACGTACATTTTTCTAAAATGAAACATATATTTCATTCTTTTGGTTGGCAGAAGTCCTGAGAAGCTACCCCTCCTTTTGTGTTTTTTATTTGTTGTTTCCATGGCAATGTAGTCGGTCACCACTTGGTTTCTGCTGCTGTCACTCCTGCAGCCTCTTCACTTGGCGTTGGCAGAGCTGCTGAGCATCTTACGCACAGCCTGGGTGATGGCGTCACGATCGATGCCAAAGATTCGGAGCAGCTCGTGGGGCTTCCCACTGCGGGGCACCTGGGAAACTGCCAGGCGGTGAACGGTGAAGCTAGCCTCGTTCACCACAGCCGAGCACACCGCCTCCCCTAGACCACCTGTGGAAACGATCAGCTGATTTAAGGCTTAGTTTGTCCACACACACACGCGCACGCGTGCACACACACACACACACACACACACACACACACACACACACACACACACACACACACACACACACACACACACACACACACACACACACACACACACACACACACACACACAGGTTCAAACCTATTTTCTCTTCTGTCATATTCAGTCCCATGGACGTAATTTTCACTTTAGAAGTGTGATCTTTACAGCATGTTCTAATGGGAAACAGGCTTCAACACAAACGGTTGTTTTCCACCTGGTCTTAGAGCTCAAACAGTGTCAATTTAATATAAAGTAATATTGTTTTTGGATGGTAAAAAGTGCAGGGGTCAAAACTTGACTTTGGAAAAAGTGGGGGGGGAATCCCCCCCCCCAAGTCACGTCCATGTTCAGTCCCCTTACACCTCCTTGAAGCTCTGCTGGGAGATGACACGGGCTGACAGGACTGACACCACCCTGCTGTGACCTAATCACACCTCTTCTGTTTATCTCCTGAAGGACGATGATTCACATACGCACTAATTTTGGTCTCTATAATTATAAGATTAAAACTTCCCAGAATAAAAAAACATGTAACAAAAGGCGCCATCTTGATCCTGCCAGGTCATATTAACATAAATTTAAGACTTCCTGCATTTTAAAAAACTCTATTATTTTGATCAAATATGGACAAAAGCACAGCAGCTCAAACAATGGAAACTGTGTTTTTTTATTTTTCAGAAGGCTGTTTTTGTCGTGTCAGTTCCTGTATGTAGGTCAGCAAGAACTCGGAGGCCAGCGCTAAATTTAAGAATCACCCACAACCTCCTCCTTTAGCACAGAATCTTTCTCCTCAGGTATTATCCATCATCCAATCCAATCCAATTTTATTTATAAAGCGCATTCACAAGGCATTACAACCAAACAAGGCGCTGTACACTAAAAATGTTGGTTAATTAAACCGGCGTTATATAAACATGTCGAACACAGATAAAAGATAAAAAGGAAATACAACAAAATTCCCAAAAATAACAGCTAAAAATCAATAAGAGACAGGGTGAATAAAAATAGGAAAAAACATTTTACAAAGAACCTCAATAATACGGAAGTCGATAATTGTGGACTCCAGTTTTAAACAGTGCAGATGTCAGTGAGGTCCATAATTATGTTGTATAAGCTAGGTTGAAGTAGTGAGTTTTCAGGCGTGATTTAAAAATGCTAGCTGTTGGTGCTTGCCTCACTAGCAGTGGTAATGCGTTCCACAGCTTCGGTGCACAGACAGAGAAAGCCCTCTCTCCACGGCTTTTTAAACGAGCATTCGGAACAGATCATCCTTTAAATACACTGATGTCTCCTTTCTCTTCATCTTCTCCCTTTTCAGAGCTTCTCCATCTGTTTTGCATCATTTTTTTATAAGCCGACAAAAACACATTGTGCAACCAGTAGGACTCTTTTGACTTGAATTAAATATGACAATGCTGTAGAAAATAATATAAATATAATTCTAAAAAATAAACTATTAGGATTTTTCTTTGCTTATTTTTCTAATTTTTGTGTGCAGACTCGCCTTCATAGTAGTGGTCCTCCACTGTGATGATGCGTCCTCTGGTGGCTCTGGCGCTGTCGATGATGACCTTGGAGTCCAGGGGTTTGATGGTGAACGGGTCAATCACACGGATGTTTATTCTCTCTGACAGAGAGAAAGGTAAACAACAGTTTTACTTGAAGATCAAACTCACATGTTTTTCAACCCAATTGAAGCAGTTTCTAGTTTAAATAAAGCCTTGTGAGTTGATCTTTGGGATAAAAGCTCTGGCGCTCCTGTTTCAGGAACTAGGAGTGAGCCAGAGGAGAGACGAGTCTTACTTTCTGATATGCGGACATTCTTGCCCAGGAGCAGTGTCAGGAGTTTTTTTCTCCTGCAGTTGTTTTACAATTGCTTAGTGAGTTTAAGGGGTTGCTGTTCTCCGAGTGAGTGGGAGGGAGGGTGGGCGGCATGGTGATGGTGATGGATGACCCTTCGATGCATGGCGTCCAGAATTGAAGAGCGGGGAATGTGTTCTTTAACAACCCCAAGCTACTTCCTGGAGCTTCCCATGATCTCGCCTCTGATTGGCTAACAGCAACACAAATCTACCACTGACTCAGTTTGCTCTGAAACATTGATGTTTTATCTCCTTAAATAATACAATCCTGAAGGAGTTCTGCCATGTTGCTAATGCTAGTAGTTAGCTTGTACTAGCCCAGAGGTGCTCTGCTCTCTCCTGGATGCCAAATCAACCACAGCCTTGCTCGTTGTGAGCCAAGATGAGTGAGTCCATGATGCTAATTTGACAATATGGGAAGGAATTGTCACAGGATTTTCTAATCTGAAAGTTTCTTAGTCTATTTTCTATCAACGGCTAATGCAGAATATTGGTGTAGGAGATTACTTTTACATTCAGCCCACAAGTGGAACTTAGAGTGAATGATTATATTAAAAAAGAACAGTTAGAAAACAGATTTTCAGCTAACCTGGCCTTTAAAAAATCAATTTGGCACTACATGTTCATTCAAGATGGCCATCACAGCTAACTGACAGTAACAAACACAAAAATGGTTGCCCAGAAATCCAGTCAAACTGCAGGTCAGTCTAGCCACGCTCCATTGTAGCCCCAGCAGGACCACCTTTGCCCCAAACAATTCTTAGGTCCAGCCAATCACAGTGCTCTGTGTTTGAAGCGAGACAAAGGGCAGGCCCAACACCAGAGCTGTGACAGAGAAAAGAAAACCAGTTATGGCGTAACCTCTTTAATGGTGATCCTTTGAAATGGCTTTGGCATTAACTTTGGACTATTTAGACGTGGGCTTGTCTTTGAGACATGAGCAGATAGTGGCATTTACTTCCTTTATTTTGAAAAAGGATGTTTATTTTTTTTTCAGTGGTGTATGGTGGACTGCCCCATTGACTGATTTCCATAGCAATGAATACGTCACGTTATTTGTTGTTCCTAACACTGTCCAACTGCATTTGAGGCAGTGTAAAAGGAAACCAGAGATTTTGCCTTACAGCTAGGTTTTGTCTTTGGGTCGTGTCCAGAATACACATTTACATATAGAACGGCATGCCAGGCTATAAAAATAGTTACAACTACTGAGTTAAGATTTGGCACGGTAGTAGCAGAGATTCTCGCAAACACAACGGTTAAAACCTCAGATGATCAAAAATACCTTCATGGAATGGCTTGTGTCGCTTTCTTTGTTCCATTTAGTCTCTTCCTACCTTTTTTCAGCATTTCAGCAGCAGCCAAAGCCTCGTGGAGAGTAACTCCTGCTCCAATCACAGTCACGTGGTCGTCATTGGTTTTATAAACAACCTGAGTGAGAAGACTAGAATTGACTCTGTACGTGAAAACGAAACATCCAGGGGCTTAAAATGTAGTCGAATAACTGATTCCCAAGACAAGTAAAAGAGTGGTTTGATGATGATGAGAAAACCAAAGTACACACCTTAGCCTGTCCAACGTGGAAGTCCTCGTTGCAGTTGTAGATTATGTTGTTCTCAGGGCGGCTGGTTCGGATAAAACACAAACCCTGAAAGAAACCAAAAATCGTCCAATCTTCTAACAGTGATCTCGGTTTTAGGATTTAATATACTTGACTCATTAAAAGTTAATTATGAGTACCTTTGTCATGGCTGCAAGCTCCACAGCCTTCTCCGTGGAAACTCCATCACTAGGGTAGAAGACCGTTGCCGTGGGAATTGCTCTGAACATAGCAAGGTCCTCCAGGCCCATCTGAGAGGGTCCGTCCTCACCTGATTACACAACAACAGCAACAAGCAGGATGTGAGACAAAACAGAAAATCCCAAATTTTATAGTATAGTGACTGGCATGCGGTGTACCTGTTGGTGAGGCAGAGGATAAGGTGAGAGGAGGGTATGAGGAAGAGGAGATGAGAGAGAATCAGGCTGCTCTGTCATCACCTCCGTGACAGAGATAGAGACAAGGAGGGAGGACAGGAGGAGTGCTGAGTTCAGGAGAGGAATGAAAACAGCACAGTGACGGGTGGAAAAGATGAGGGGAAAGGTTTCAATGTTCAGGGAGACAAATCAGAACGGAGCCACACAACCCGCTGAATCAGTGTGAAGACAGAAACTCAATCTGAAAGGTTTGAAGTAAGGAAAGGCAGCAAGCAATTGCCTCTAGGGGTCAGATCTAAATGAAATGTTCACTGGTTTAGGATGAAATATAACTTAAAACATTTTCACTAAGAAAGTGCAGATGGACGTTTCATTAACAGACCGATGGAGACGCCACAGTGGGATCCACAAAGGTTGATGTTGCTTTCGGAGATGGCGGCCATGCGGAGCTGGTCATAGGCTCGAGAGAAGAACGTGGCAAAGGTGCTGGCAAACACTATGTTGCGGTCGCGAACAGCACAACCGATCGCCACGCTCACCTTTTTTAACAAAAGATAAAAAAAAGGAGGAAACACGGAAGGATGAGTCAGGAAGAAATCCTTTGTTATGGAATCTGGTATCATCCTTTCTTACCATGTTCTGCTCTGCGATGTAGCACTCCACGTAGCGGTTAGGGTGCTCACTTTTAAAGAGCTCAGAGAAGGTGGAGTTCTTGGTGTCTCCATCCAGAACCACTACATGCTCGTTGTAACGGCCCAGTTTGGCCAGAGCCACACCATACGCCTTCCTCGTGGCTATCTGGTCAGACGAAGACAAAATGGTCGATTTCATGTCAAATGCAATTTATTTTAGATTTATTACAAAAATCTGAGCCACTAAGTTAGTGTTAAAGGTGCATGAAGTAAGAATGACACCCTGTGGTCAGATTTGCCAGTTAGGGATCAGCTTCAGAAGATTCTAGATGACGAGCGAAGACGAGTCATACACAGCAAGTTGTTTCAAATTCACATTGTTAGCTTGACGTTAGCGTCTGGCTTTCTTTTAAGCACCTAGTGATTTTTATCTTGAGAAGATTGTTTTCTTCCTTTCTTTGTTTTCTTTACACAACTTGGCATGCTCACGTATGACTGGCTCTGGAACCAGGGAGTATGGAGGCGGGGCAGATTTAACCAATGACTACATCCCTCTTCAGCCTTTTCCCCTTCTCCTTCTGGCACTCGCAGAGTACAGACACTTCTCTTTTTGCTCCCTTATCTTTTTTTCCCAAGGCTCTTTGTCCTGTCTGCCCACAGAGCGCTTTTCTGCACTTCTCCTGAAAAACCCTATTTTTTAAAATTGGATTTAATTAATTGGTCATTCAACGCGATTGATAAGATTTTTTCAACAATGAGAACAGAGCAGGGGGCTCCCACTTGCCCGCAAGGGACACACCCGGCGGGATATATGATGGATTCCTGGAAAGAGTGGAAGATCGTATGCCTCTCCCAGTTGTCCATTGAGGACGTCGAAGACGTGTGGATATTTGGTCTGATGATCACTGGATTTCTCCTGATTGGAGTGGGAGGATATCTGGTTTTCTGGAAATTTGGGAAGACGGGAGCGATTGGAGGGTGACCCGCACCCACGGAAAGCACCGTCCGTGTGGAGACCTTACAGACTGGGACGTTAGTCGAGGTGAATCGTAAGCTGGACAATGTTCTAGCTGCGTTACCGGTATTTGTGCGCAAAATGGATGTCATCTCAGAGAGGGTCACCGGACGGAGTGGAGATGTTTAACACCTAAATTGGCTTCATTGGAGGACTTGAATGATCAGTTACAGACTTGAAGGCAGAGAGGAAAATTATCTCTGCCTGACCCAAACAAAGTCTTGTTATCTGAATCTGACGCCGTGGCGGCCTTGTGATGCCAACAACAAACCCCCACGAAGGAATGCAGACAGATGCTGTGACCCCCCCCCCCCCCCCCAACTTCTGATTAGTGAACTTCAGCCTGGCGAGGTCATCAACCTGCAGGTGTCAATGTGCTCTGCGCTCCTCCCAAGATCTCCCTCTCACCTGTGGCTACAGTGGCTGAGCGCCATACAGGGCTGCTCTTGCTGGGGAAACAGGATCCCAGCCACCCCCCCCATCAGAGTCTCATGTTGTGAACTGTTGATGTTCGTGCTTATATGTTTGAGGCGTTTTTTTTGCATAGTAAAGCTACGCCCTGCCGGGAGTAACTCTGGTATGCCTTTTTTTCCCCTCCCCCAATTTATCCTCATGTAATTCCCTTTTCATCTAAATGAAATGAGCGCTGTTCATGGTCGCTCTCGTGGTCTGCCTGTATCTGTTTTGTCTACATGTGTGTCATGGTCTGCATCTGCCCCCTCCTTTATGTGCCTCCTGGTGTCCTCCATCCCTCTCTAGATTCCCTCTTGTGTCCCTTTGTTCCCCAGCTCCTCTTGTGCTCCACTCCAGGTTCTCCCCTTGTGCTCTCTTAGTGCCCTCATGTGTCCTTGTCTGCATCCCTGTTATGTGTCTTATGTTGTAGCTCTTTGGCGCCCTCATGTGTCCTTTTCTGCGTGTCAGTTTAGTGTCTTATGTTTGTAGTCCTTTAAGTCTATTCCTCCCAGGTCTTGTGTCATCTCATTCATCCCCAGGTCCTCCAGGTCTCATTTACATTCTGTGTCCTTGTAGTCCCCAGCTTCTTTGTCCCCAGCTCAACGTGTGTGTGAGATTCAGTCTCCTGCTCAGTGTTTGTGTGTGTGTGTGTGTGTGTGTGTGTGCTTGTCCATTCCCCTTTCCTGTTTAGATATAAGTACATTGGTGTGTGTGTGTGTGTGTGTGTGTGTTAGTCCTTCCTGCAGCCTTTAGGTTTAGTTTTGGTGTCTTAGTTTCTTAGGGTTATTTGGCCCTCTGTTTCTGTTTCCCATTTTGATTATTAGGTTCACCTGTCTTCCCTCCAGCTCTCACTTCACACACCTGCTGCCATTTTCCCTGATTGCTCCTCCCAGTGTATTTAAGCCCTGTCTGTCTCTGTGTTCTTGTCGGTCCATTAATGTTTGTTGATTCTGTCAGTTTAGTCCCTCTGTGTTTAACCAGAGTTTCTTGATTCCCAGATAATAATCTGCTCTTTGACCTTTGGGATTTTTGGCTTTTTGGATTTTGACTCCCAGTTTGGATTACCTTGGTTTTTGGCTCACCCACAAAATAAAGACTTTTTATTTAAAATCTTCATCCCTGCCTCCGTGTCATCCTGGGTACTGCATTTTGGGTCCACACCACCGCACCGTGACAGAATGGACTGACCAGAACAGGACCCAGCAGGAACTCCAGGTACACAGGAGATGTTCTATTATGACGGTGATCCAGACCTTTGTATGGGTTTCATTCGGGACTGTGCCCGTTGTTTGGACTTGGAATCTTCAGAGTTCAACAAGGTGTCGTATATGGTGCTCTGGTTGAGGGGTAAAGCCATGCGGTGGGTTGCTGACCGTTTCGACATAGAGGATCTTAAGGCTGTGTCTTTTTGGGACTATGCTGCATTGCTCCTCCGCACTTTTGGCCGAGATCCTCCTCCACCAGTCGCTGATGCCACCTCAGCATCTCAGATGGGTCACACCGCCACACCCTCACCAGGTCCTGACAGGGCCACCACTTCCTCTCCGATGTGTCAAACCGCCACACCCTCACCTGATCCGGACTGCATCAACTCCCCATCTCAGACCATCAGAACCGGATTCATTTCAATCTCTCCTATGCATGTTGATGCCACCTCAGTTTCTCAGATGGAGTACACCACCACACCCTCACCAGGTTCTGACAGCGCCACCACTTCATCTCCGGTGGGCTGTATCACTTCCTCCGCACCTGTTGAAGTCACCCCCGCACCTCCTAGGAGTCGTGCTCATCGTAGACGACAACGCCATCACCAGCACTCTCCTGAGGCCAGAGTGGTGC